>NW_026879299.1:0-26889 GCF_032173495.1 Musca vetustissima
TTGTCGAATATATCCGACATTTAAAAGCACTCTCTTTCTTTGTTATTTTTCGGTTATCCTATGTATCGTTACTATTGATGTTTTTGTTTTTGCTGAAAGACAGACGAAACTGGTCGAGGGTTAAAATGATAATTTCTATTTTTTCTAAACTATATCCCTTTATATGATTTTAAATACAAAACTTTAGATTTTTATTTCGACGATTTTTTTTTTTTTGACACTGAAAGGGTTAAGTTAGCCCCTACTGTAGGATAGCCCATTATTCGGTATTTTGGAAATTTTAGGCACGGTTTTAATCGATTTGACTGTAATAATATATTTTGGATTTTCTTTGGTTACCAAATGTTCCTATATCAAGTTATGGACATTATGTAACAACATGGATCAATAAGGAACTTTTTTTTTGCCAAAAACTATAAATGGAACAAGTTAAAACGCGACAAGTTCGGCCGGGCCGAACTTTGGATACCCTCCACCATAGATATACTGACAGGTACTTGAAATTAAAATATAGGGAAAATACCAAAAATTGGACTCATACCGACATTACTACAAACCGATTATGTAAACCATAATACAAATTTCAGAAATTTTTAATTGATAATTATACCCTCAGCCATATGGCTAATGAGGATGTATACACTTTGACACGGTGAAAATGAGCCTCATCGAAATATTGGTTTTAGACCCCAAGTTTCTTTGGACCAAATTTGTTTAAGAAAATTTTGATTTGATCCAAACTTTGCCCATCTTATTTCTTCCACTTACTGACAGGTACTAGAAATGAAAATGTAGGGCACATGCGAAAAAGTGGACGTATACAAACGTTTCTAAAAACGGATTATGTAAACCATATTATAAATCATAATAAAAATTTCAAAAAATTTTAATGGATAAGGCTTAATCCGGATTAAGGGTCATTGACCCCGAATCCGGATTAAGGTTCATTGAACCCTGATTAAGGCTTA
The DNA here is from genome assembly GCF_032173495.1 of Musca vetustissima. Lineage (NCBI taxonomy): Eukaryota > Metazoa > Arthropoda > Insecta > Diptera > Muscidae > Musca > Musca vetustissima. Next base: position 969 of record NW_026879299.1, read on the forward strand.
ATATGGATTAAGGGTCAGTAACCCCGGATTAATGTTTAATCCGGATTTCATTTATCCCGGATTTGGAGTCATTTATCCCGGATTAAGGGTCATTGACCCCGGATTAAGGCTTAAGGGTCATTTATCCTGGATTAGGGCTTAATCCGGATTAAGGGTCATTGAACCCTGATTAAGGCTTAATCCGGATTAAGGGTCATTGTACCCAGATTAAGGTTTAATCCGGATTAAGAGTCATTTATCACGGATAAAGAGTCATTTATCCCGGATTAAGGCTTAATCCGGATTACGGGTCATTGACCCCGAATCCGGATTAATTTTCATTGAACCCTGATTAAGGCTTAATATGGATTAAGGGTCAATAACCCCGGATTAAGGTTTAATCCGGATTAAAAGTCATTTATCCCGGATTAAGAGTCATTTATCCCGGATTAAGGGTCATTGACCCCGAATCCGGATTAAGTGTCATTTATCCCGGATTAAGAGTCATTTATCTCGGATTAATTCTTAATCCGGATTAAGGGTCATTGACCCCGGATTAAGGCTTAATCCGGATTAAGAGTCATTTATCCCGGATTAAGGGTCATTTATCCCGGATTAAGTCTTAATCCGGATTAAGGGTCATTGACCCCGGATTAAGGCTTAATCCGGATTAAGGTCCATTGGCCATGGATTAATGTTCATTGACCCCGGATTAAGGGTAACTGACCCCGGATTAAGGGGCGTTAACCCCGAATTAAGGCTTAATTCAGATTAAGGTCATTGAACCCTGATTAAGGCTTAATATGGATTAAGGGTCATTGAATTAAGCCTTAATTCGGGGCTAACGCTCCTTAATCCGGGGTCAATGAACATTAATCCATGGCCAATGACCCTTAATCCGGATTAAGCCTTAATCCGGGATAAATGACCCTTAATCCGGGATAAATGACTCTTAATCCGGATTAAGCCTTAAACCGGGGTCTATGACCCTTAATCCGGATTAAGTCATAATCCGGGATAAATGACTCTTAATCCGGGATAAATGACCCTTAATCCGGATTCGGGGTAAATGACCCTTAATCCGGGATAAATGACTCTTAATCCGGGATAAATGACTCTTAATCCGGATTAAACATTATTCCGGGGTTACTGACCCTTAATCCATATTAAGCCTTAATCAGGGTTCAATGAACCTTAATCCGGATTTAATGTACATTGACACCGGATTAAGGGGTCATTTATCCCGGATTAAGAGTCATTTATCCCGGATTAAGGGTCATTGACCCCGAATCCGGATTAAGTGCCATTTATCCCGGATTAAGAGTCATTTATCTCGGATTAATTCTTAATCCGGATTAAGGGTCATTGACCCCGGATTAAGGTCATTTAACTCTGATTAAGGCTTAATCCGGATTAAGGGTCATTGACCCCGGATTAAGGCTTAATCCGGATTAAGGTCCATTGGCCATGGATTAATGTTCATTGACCCCGGATTAAGGGTCACTGACCCCGGATTAAGGGTCACTAACCCCGGATTAAGGTGCGTTAACCCCGAATTAAGGCTTAATTCGGATTAAGAGTCATTGAACCCTGATTAAGACTTAATATGGATTAAGGGTCACTGACCCCGGATTAAGAGGCATCGACCCCGGATTAGGGCTTAATCCGAATCCGGATTAATTTTCATTGAACCCTGATTAAGGCTTAATATGGATTAAGGATCAGTAACCCCGGATTAAGGTTTAATCCGGATTAAGAGTCATTTATCCCGGATTAAGAGTCATTTATCCCGGATTAAGGGTCATTGACCCCGAATCCGGATTAAGTGTCATTTATCCCGGATTAAGTGTCATTGTCCCCGGATTAAGGCTTAATCCGGATTAAGAGTCATTTATCCCGGATTAAGAGTCATTTATCCCGGATTAAGGGACATTTATCCCGGATTAAGGCTTAATCCGGATTAAGGGTCATTGACCCCGGATTAAGGCTTAATCCGGATTAATGTTCATTGACCCCGGATTAAGGGTCACTGACCCCGGCGTTAACCCCGAATTAAGGCTTAATTCGGATTAAGGGTCATTGAACCCTGATTAAGGCTTAATATGGATTAAGGGCCATTTCCCCGGATTAAGAGGCATCGACCCCGGATTAGGGCTTAATCCGAATCCGGATTAATTTTCATTGAACCCTGATTAAGGCTTAATATGGATTAAGGGTCAGTAACCCCGGATTAAGGTTTAATCCGGATTAAGAGTCATTTATCCCGGATTAAGGGTCATTGACCCCGAATCCGGATTAAGTGTTATTTATCCCGGATTAATTCTTAATCCGGATTAAGGGTCATTGACCCCGGATTAAGGCTTAATCCGGATTAAGAGACATTTATCCCGGATTAAGGGTCATTTATCCCGGATTAAGGCCTTATCCGGATTAAGGGTCATTGACCCCGGATTAAGGTCCATTGGCCATGGATTAATGTTCATTGACCCCGGTTTAAGGGTCACTGACTCCGGATTAAGGGGCGTTAACCCCGAATTAAGGCTTAATTCGGTTTAAGGTCATTGAACCCTGATTAAGGCTTAATATGGATTAAGGGTTATTGACCCCGGATTAAGAGGCATCGACCCCGGATTAGGGCTTAATACGGATTAAGGTTCACTGAACCCTGATTAAGGCTTAATCCGAATTAAGACCTAATCCGAATTTACGGCCATATTTAATTACACACTACTCATATGTATGGTTCAACTGCGAATCGGAACGGTTCGAACATTGCTGGAGTGAAATGCATTTTTCCCACATCGTAATAAATTAAATCGAAAATGCCGTATAAAATCTTAATATAGAAATGAGTTTAGTGATAAGGGAGTGAGTGAAGCTAGAAGGTTGAAATTATGAGTGTAGGTTGTTGTTGGTGTGTAGGCGTCAGTTTTGGAAATATGAACTTTAAGGGTACGAAAAGTATATTTTCGTCCAATTTTAGGTAAATAGTGAATAGTTCAGAAATTTTTAATGGATAATTATACCCTCAGCCATATGGCTAATGAGGATGTATACACTTTGACATGGTGAAAATGAGCCTCATCGAAATATTGGTTTTAGACCCCATGTTTCTTTGGACCAAATTTGTTTTAGAAAATTTTGATTTCATCCTAACTTTGCTCATCTTATTGTTTCTTCCAAACTTAGTTCAAGTTCGGAGATCGGAATAGGCCTAAATGCGGGTTCATATATAGTTCATTATCGAACCTTACGTTCTACTTTTTTATCTCGATATCCTCCGCAGAAGAAATGATTACAACAGAGTCTTAGAACCAAACCCAAAACGCGTTACAAATCAGATAACTATTTTAATATAAACAAGTGAAAAAGCGGTAAGTTCGGCCGGGCCGAACTTCGCATACCCTCCACCATAGATATACTGACAGGTACTAGAAATGAAAATATAGGGCACATGCGAAAAAGTGGACCTATACAAACGTTTCTAAAAAGGGATTAGGTAAACCATATTGTAAATCATAATAAAAATTTCAGAAATTTTTAATGGATAATCATACCCTCAGCCTTATGGCTAATGAGCGTGTATACACTTTAAAACGGTGAAAATGTGCGTCATCGATATATTGGTTCTAGACCCCATGTTCGAAGATGGGGAATATCGGTTCACTCCTTTTGGAACCTCCACGCAGGGGCTAGGTCTAAGGGCCATTGAACCAGGATTAAGGTGTAATCCGGATTCAGGGTCATTTATCCCGGATTAAGGCTTAATCCGGATTAAGGGTCATTGAACCCTGATTAAGTCTTAATATGGATTAAGGCCATTGAACCCAAATTAAGGTTTAATCCGGATTAAGAGCCATTTATCACGGATTAAGAGTCATTTATCCCGGATTAAGGCTTAATCCGGATTAAGGGTCATTGACCCCGAATACGGATTAAGGTTCATTGAACCCTGGTTAAGGCTTAAGGGTCAGTAACCCCGATTAATGTTTAATCCGGATTAAGAGTCATTTATCCCGGATTTAGAGTCATTTACCCCCGATTAGGGGTCATTGACCCCAGATTAAGGCTTATGGGTCATTTATTCTGGATTAAGAGTCATTTATCCCGGATTATGACTTAATCCGGATTAAGGGTCATTGACCCCGGATAAAGGTTTAGTCCGGATTAAGAGTCATTTATCCCGTATTAAGGCTTAATCCGGATTAAGGGTCATTTATCCCGGATTTAGAGTCATTTATCCCGGATTAAGGGTCATTGAACCCTGATTAAGGCTTAATATGGATTAAGGGCCATTGACCCCGAATACGGATTAAGGTTCATTGAACCCTGGTTAAGGCTTAAGGGTCAGTAACCCCGATTAATGTTTAATCCGGATTAAGAGTCATTTATACCGGATTTAGAGTCATTTATCCCGGATTAAGGGTCATTGAACCCTGATTAAGGCTTAATATGGATTAAGGGCCATTGTACCCAGATTAAGGTTTAATCCGGATTAAGAGTCATTTATCCCGGATTAAGGCTTAACCCCGAATCCGGATTAATTTTCATTGAACCCTGATTAAGGCTTAATATGGATTAAGGGTCAGTAACCCCGGATTAAGGTTTAATCCGGATTAAGAGTCATTTATCCCGGATTAAGAGTCATATATCCCGGATTAAGGGTCATTGACCCCGAATCCGGATTAAGGGTCATTTATCCCGGATTAAGAGTCATTTATCCCGGATTATGACTTAATCCGGATTAAGGGTCATTGACCCCGGATTAAGGTTTAGTCCGGATTAAGAGTCATTTATCCCGTATTAAGGCTTAATCCGGATTAAGGGTCATTTATCCCGGATTAAGGCTTAATCCGGATTAAGGGTCATTGGCCATGGATTAATGTTCATTGACCCCGGATTAAGGGGCGTTAACCCCGAATTAAGGCTTAATTCGGATTAAGGGTCATTGAACCCTGATTAAGGCTTAATATGGATTAAGGGTCATTGACCCCGGATTAAGGCTTTATCCGAATTGAGGGCCATTGACCCCGGATTAAGAGGCATCGACCCCGGATTAGGGCTTTATCCGGATTAAGGTTCATTGAACCTTGATTAAGGCTTAATATGGACTAAGGGTCATTGACCCCGGATAAAGGTTTAATCCGGATTAAGAGTCGTGTATACCGCATTAAGGATCACTGACCCCCGATTAAGGCCTAATCCCAATTAAGGGTCATAATTTTTTGTGGAGAGATTTAATACCTATTAAGAACTCAAAATACAAAATTAAAGCTAATTCGGCGGAAAAATTCGATCAAAATCTCCAAAATACTAAAAAATTAGGACGTACCGTTTTATGGGGGCTACCAGAAAATATGGACCTATATTTATAATTTTTGTGGGGACATTTAGTACCTAATAAGAACCCAATGTAGCAAATTTCAGGGAATTCGGTTAAAAACCGCGCTCAAGAACCCCAAAATACCGAAAATGGGTGGTTTCCTTATAGGGGGGCTATCCGAAAAAAATTACCTATATTTATAATTTTTAGTGGGGAGATTTGCTTCCCAATAAGAACTTAAAGTACCAAATTTCAGCGAAGTCGGTTGAAAAACACGCTCAAGAACCTCAAAATACCAAAAATTGCAGGGTACCATTATATGGGAGCTACGCCTAAACGTGGACCGGTATAGCCCATCTTCGAAATTGACCTGCCTGCAGACAAAAGACTCTACGCAAAATTTTGGTTATCTATCTCAATTCGTTTAGACACTAGAGTGATTACAACAGACAGACGGACAGCAGACGGACATGGCTATATCGTCATCAGAGATGGTCCGTCAGAAACTGTGACGTAAATGACATACATTTCCGACGTATAATACATACGTCAGAAACATAGGAAACCTATCCAAAACCATTATGTTTTTGACAAAATAGCTATTTCCATTAAACAATTTGGAAATTACGTATGGTTTACTTAAATCCATATAAAATTTCAAAATTTTCTTCTTCAAAAAGTTAAAAATTGTTATCAGTTCTAGTAAGGAATAGTCAGATATATGTAAAAATAATATATATTCCTGAAAATAACTGTATATGGTAATAATATTGAAATAAATGACCTTTACTACATATATTACATTTTATACAGGTAAATGACGTTTTCGACGTTTACAACTTTTTGACAGTCGAAATCCTAAAAAGTCGACACACGGACCATCCCTGATCGTCATAGAATTTTACGCTGATCAAGAATATATATACTTTATAGGGTCGGAAATGATTATTTCGATGAGTTACAAACGAAAAAACAAAATTAATATACCCTCCATACTATGGTGGAGGGTATAAAAAGGGGGTTATATGGGGACTACCCCAAAAAGGGGGCGAATAATTATAATTTTTGGTGGGGAGATTTCTTACCATAAACGAATACAAAATACCAAATTGCAGCGGATGAAAAAATGCGATCAAAACCCCCAAAATACTGAAAATTGGGGGTACCGTTATAGGGGGCTACCAGAAAAAGTGAACCGATATTTATAATTTTTAGTTTAGATATTTGGGACCAAATAAGAATCAGAGAATTCGGTTGAAAAACGCGCTCAAGAACCCCAAAATACCGAAAATTGGGGGTACCCATATAGGGGGGCTATCCCAAAAATTAACCTGTATTCATAATTTTTTGTGGAGAGATTTGGTACCTATTAAGAACTCAAAATACGAAATTACAGCTAATTCGGCGGAAAAAACGATCAAAATCCCTAAAATACCTAAAATTAGGAGGTACCGTTAAATGGGGGGCTACCAGAAAAAGTGGACCTATATTTATAATTTTTTGTGGAGACATTTAGTACCTAATAAGAACCTAATGTACCAAATTTCAGCGTATTCGGTTGAAAAACGCGCTCAAGAACCCCAAAATACCGAAAATTCGGGGGTACTGTTATATGGGAGCTATACCTAAACGTGGACCGATATATCCAATCTTCGAACTTGACCTGCCTGCAGACAAAAGACAAACCTATGCAAAATTTCAGCACCCTATCTCAATTCCTTCAAAAGATAGCGTGATTACAACAGACGGACGGACAGAGGGAAGGACATGGCTAGATCGTCTTAGAATTTTACCCTGATCAAGAATATATATACTTTATAGGTAGAGATGGGCAGTGGGTAAATACCCGGTAAATTGGGTATTTGCCCGGTAAATTGGGTAAATACCCATTTGTGGGTATTTATTTGGGTATTTACTATATTGAATAGGTAATACAACATCTTACACCCTATTTCCGGATTTCTGTTATCAAATCGATTTAGAGTGGATAGTTTTACGACACTTTAAAGACGTGGGTAAATACTTGGGTAAATACCCGAAAAATGCGTATAAACTCATTAACTGCCGAATTACTTGACATAGGCGGCCAAAATTTTGCATACATTTTTTTAATGTCAAAGCAAACATAGAAATCCGAAATCGGGTCCCTGGGTCCAAGTTTTGATATAGCCCCCATATATTCCTATCTCCCGATTTAAGGTATTTTTTGTCTATTAGACATATTTTACAACCAAATTGGTTGTTATTTGGCACAGAGTGTTCTTTTTGGTCCACGTTTACTGGTAGCCCCCATACAGAGGTACCCCTATTTTGAGTATTTACCCAAAAATTGGGTATAAACTCTTTAACTGCCGAACCACTTGACATAGGCGGCCAAAATTTTGCATACATGTTTTTAATGTTAAAGCAAATATAGGAATCCAAAAATGGGGTCCCTGGGTCCAAGTTTTGATATATCCCCCATATATTCCTATCTCCCGATTTAAGGTATTTTTTGCCTATTAGACACATTTTACAACCAAATTGGCTTTAATTTGACACAGTGTGTTCTTTTCGGGTACCAAATGTCCATGAAAAAATTTATGTATGTAGGTCCACGTTTACTGGTAGCCCCCATACAAAGGTACCCCCATTTTAGGTGTTTACCCAAAAATTGGGTATAAACTCATTAACTGCCGAACCATTTGACATAGGCGACTAAAATTTTGCATACATGTTTTTAATGTTAAAGCAAATATAGGAATTCAAAAATGGGGTCCCTGGGTCCAAGTTTTGATATAGCCCCCATATATTCCTATCTCCCGATTTAAGGTATTTTTTGCCTATTAGACACATTTTACAACCAAATTGGCTTTGACACAGTGTGTTCTTTTTGGGTACCAAATGGCCATGAAAAAATTTATGTATGTAGGTCCACGTTTACTGGTAGCCCCCATACAAAGGTACCCCTATTTTGAGTATTTACCCAAAAATTGGGTATAAACTCATTAACTGCCGAACCACTTGACATAACCGGTCAAAATTTGGCTCAGATGGTTGTTATGTTAATACAAATACTGGTATGAAAAATGGGGTCCCTGGGTCCAAGTTTTCATATAGCCCTCATATGACAGTATCTCCTGATTTAAGGTATTTTTTGTATTTTAGACACATTTTGCGATCAAACTACACCTTCAAAATATATTTTAAAAATGTTAACACTGTAGGTTCAGATACCGGCGCAGGTACGATGTACAAGTTTTCAAAATGTTAACCCTTTGTGGGGAATGTACCAAAGGAAGTGGAGCGAAGGGTCTCATTTTTCCACATTTTACAGTCAGGGTTATAATATTAGGTTGTGCAATGTTTAGATTGAATAGGATAGTCAAATTTTGAACATTTTGTTGGGGAGGAACAAGAAAGAGTGAACCGCTACTTTATCCAGGATTGCTAAACATATCACGATGTACATTCCATTCGTTTAGTATTGGATTTATGAAAATTTGACCTTTTGAGGTACTAGGAGTGTGCCGATAAATTCCATCTTTCAATAGTATATAGTCCTGGTTATTATATTACGTTGTTTAGTTCAAATTGGAGAGTCTGTTTGCATAAAACGAATTTTCGGCCAAATTATGGGGCAACATTTTTTGGGGGAGGTACCGGAAAGACCACCTTCGAACTTGACCTAAGATGTGAAAAAATATTACAACGTGCAAATTTTGAATGAATTTGTTTAATCCCTTCGAGAGTTATCGTGCACACCAGCCAGTTAGACTGACACACAGACAGGCGGATGGGGTCTAAAACCAATATTTTGATAAGTTCTCTTGCGTATGAAAGTATATATACCTCATTAGCCATCAGGCTGAGGGTATAAATATTCAGCTAAATGCTCGGAATGGATCTTATAAAAATATTTAGCTTTGTCAAAACTTTCACATGGATAAACTTGATCTGGGCTTGGTAAAGATAACAGGTTGTACAAAGCTTGGTTTAAATCGGACATTCCATTCGCCTGATATTGGATTTATAAACATTGAAAATGTTTATCCTTTGTGGGGGAGATACCCATGGGTCACATCTTCAAACTTAATATATTCTTTGTAAAGATAGTAGGCTGTGCAAAGTTTGGTTCAATTCGGACATTTCATTCGCCTTATATTGGATTCATAAATATGAAAAGTTTAGACCATTTGTGTGGGAGGTACAGGAAGGAGTCCCATCTTCGGGCTTGATTTCGTTTGGTAAAGATAACAGGTTGTGCAAAGTTTAGTTAAAATTGGGCATTCCATTGGGGTTTTAGGGAAAATCTCCATTAAAATTTTCTGAATGAGGGTATTGTGATGCAAAATATTAGGTTCGAAATTGAGCTATATCGGTCCTCAATTATACATATCACCTAATATAATGATAACTCCAAATTTTCGGTAAATTCTACACCAAGTAATCAATGTTGTTCCCGCTTTAGCCTCAAGACCCATTCGTATACAAAATTTTTTCTGTACATTTTTATATTGAACCAGCAGCCACCACCCCACCCACCGAAATAAATTCCTTTGGTGATGGCTTCATATAAATTTACCCTCTAAATAAAATTATATTGAGGATTCTACACACACTGCCACCCTACCATTCGTTGTCAATATTGACCCAAGTTTTGGGGTTTTTGGGGAAAATCTCCATTAAAAATTTCTGAAATTTGTATTTGTGATGTAGGGCTATACCCTATCCTCCTATGGCGGAGGTTATCCAAAGTACGGCCCAGCCGAACTTAAAGCTTTTTCACTTGTTGAAATCTTCAAAAGGAGGACCAATATATATAACATAACAATTGGTCTGTTCCCTTACTGCAAGAATCTACTAATTTTTACTATTTTTTCCAATATCATAAAAGAAAATTTGTTATCGTAGTTGAAAGTGTACATTCTTGGAGGTTCCGGAACAGACCAATTATGTGTGCAAAATTTCAACAGAAACATGACTACATCGACATAGAATATTATTGTGATTAAATTTATGGTGGAGGCTATGAAAATATGCCTAAGCCCATACAGATACTTAAACTGGGTTATACAATCAAGATATCACCTTATTCGCAAAATTATAGTCAATTTGGTCGAACATATGAATTGGTCAATGTCAAAGCACAAAGTTTTTTCGGAGACCCCCCCAAAAAAAAATATATTTTTTATATTTTCAAATACCTTTGTTTTTTGCTTTTTATTTATAAATATTTCATACAATACTTTATTGTAATCAAAATATTAAATTTAAAATAATGTTATAAAAATATACAAAATACATGAAGTTAAGCTTTTTATAAAAAAAACAATTTTTTAAAAGTTATTTAGCTTATAACATAGACATATTATTTTGCTTTTGGTTCTATGTTTAGTGTTTATATTACATATAAAATATATATAGTCAAGATTGATTTTATGAATAGAATAATATGCAAGGCATTTTAGAAATTGAGCAGTTATCGACTATATATGCATATTAATATTGCGTGTATATACTATTGTATGCAATGGAAAATCAGTTAATATATTATTTTTTAATTCTTTTTATAAGGCAGTGTGTTTTAGTTTTATATAAATACTAGCGGGCCCGGCAAACGTTGTCTTGCATAGCAATATTGTTGATGTATTATTCACATAACGATAGGCCAATAATAAGTTAGCTTTTTCTACCCTCCACGATTTGAGATAGTGCTCTGAAATTTGCACATACATTGCTACTACTCCTAGGTTCACTATTTAGGGTAGCCATATAACCGTACCTCGCAATATGAGAAGTTTTGACGATTTTTCAACAGAATGGGTTGTAATTGAACAGAAAATATCCGTACCAAATATTATCAATATTGGCACATATTTCAGAGTACTGCCCATATAACGGTAGCAATAAACATTCCATATTTTGAAGATCTTGGGCACGGTTTACAACAGAATATCTGTACTTAAAATTATCAATATTGGCAAGTATCCAGGTAATCCCTTCATTTAATTTTATATATTGGATGATCATTGAGCAGAAAATGTTCCTTAAAAAATTGTGCAAGCTTCGGAAAAGCCTCCATATAATGGCACTCCACATTTTTGGAGTTTTGGGCACGTTTTTCAACCTAATACGCTGTAATTGGTTGTTTTATTTGGTAGCATGAACCCTACTTAAAATTGTCAATATTGGTCCACTCCTCTGTATTTTGTTTGGACACGTGTTTCAACCAAATTAGCTGTAATTTTATATTTTAAATGATCAGTGAGTACAAAATCTCCTTACAAAGAATTATCAATATTGATCCAAGTTTCCGGGGAGCACCCATATAATGGTAACCCCAATAATTTCTCATATGCTGTCAAATATTCCTACCAAAAATGTATATACAGTGAGTGTAATAAGTATTTTGCCTCAATATAAATTTGACAAAATTATAATATATACGCCTAAAGCCAGCATACTAAAGATGTAAAATGAATTATGTATGATGGGATATGTTTGTGGACATATTTAGATCTTATTTCTGCAAGAATCACTGCGAATGAACTATTGGTCACGAAGATATCGGCCAAAATCTATACCAACACAAAAATGATTATCACAAAAAAGTATTTTGCTTTTTATTATCATTTTTGAAAAAAATCATTATATAACACACGCTTTGTCTTTTTATAGTTACCATTGCGGGTAACCACATACTAAAAGCGATTTGGCGACGATTCCAATAAACCACGGCATTTTTTCGCGAATATTTTATCACACTTACGTTCAATACATTCTCCAGCAATTTTTCATTTAATATATGGTAATTTCTCGTCCTAATCTCAAAATGAGAGTATTAGATATGGTCGTCGCGGCTTCAAAACATCCCAAATAACTTTAGAATAATAAAAAGGAGGTTTTGCAAAATAAATCGCGAGGACAGGACCTTAAAACCTATTAAAACCAAACTCCGACAAACAAATTATTAAAAAAAATATCGCGAAACCCCATTTTTCTGACTTTGAAAAACTTATGGTTCATTAATACTGATCTAGGAACCAATATATGCGATTAAAATAGCAATAAGGTGGTCAGATTCAAAGAAATTAACAGTTCTAAAACAACAGAAACTACAAACAGTACATGAAGTTGGGAGAAAACATCATTCTTCGTCATATACTATTGCGTTTTAAAAAACTGTGGTAGCTGGTGACGAATACGCAGTCAATATTTTACATCCGTTTAACACCATCAGTTGCGAATAAAATGCATCAGTGAATAAACTGGTCGATCTATTTATTTTCGAAATTTGATGTATTTCTATTGCCACAAAACCGTTAATATCTTAGAATCTGACCTTCTTATTGCTATTTTCATCACATATATTGGTTCCTAGATCAATATTAATGGACCATAAAGTTTCCAAAGTTTGAATAATGGGGTTTCGCGATATTTTTTTTTAATAATTTGTTTGTCGGATTTTGGTTTTAATAGTTTTTAGGGTCCTGTCCTCGCGATATATTTTGCAAAACCTCCTTTTTATTATTCTAAAGTTATTTGGGATGTTTTGAAGCCGCGACGACCATATCTAATAGTCTCATTTTGAGATTAGGACGAGAAATTACCATATATTAAATGAAAAATTGCTGGAGAATGTATTGAACGTAAATGTGGAAAAATATTCGCGAAAAAAATCAGTGGTTTATTGGAATCGTCGCCAAATCGCTTTTAGTATGTGGTTACCCGCAATGGTAACTATAAAAAGACAAAGCGTGTGTTATATAATGATTTTTTCAAAAATGATAATAAAAAGCAAAATACTTTTTTGTGATAATCATTTTTGTGTTGGTATAGATTTTGGCCGATATCTTCGTGACCAATAGTTCATTCGCAGTGATTCTTGCAGAAATAAGATCTAAATATGTCCACAAACATATCCCATCATACATAATTCATTTTACATTTTTAATATGCAGGCTTTAGGCGTATATATTAGAATTTTGTCAATTTTTTATAGAGGCAAAATACTTATTACACTCACTGTATCTCCATTCCCATTGTAGTAGCTAAAATATGTCATTCCGGGATATTGGAGGTGAGACACATTTCTGCGAAAAATTACCTATTTAGGTCCAAGTTTTGATATAGCAATACATACAGGTCTCGCCCCATTTTCAATACATTGACCTAATCTTCTCATAGAGTTGGCTATAATTTGGCATAACATCATCCCAGAAGTTATGCACTATATCTAAAGGTTCTTACTCCCGTTTTCCAATCTGAGTGTGATCGGTAGTTAGCATGTTCAATACCTATTCGTATTGAACATGCTAACTACCGATCGAACATCGGATGGAGGTTTCGGTACAACCATCAAATTAGATATTATGCTATTTTTCTAATTTTGCTGGTTATATTAGTTTTCTGGTATATTAGTTTTCTCTGTGATACACATTTTTGGTATGGGATATATGCGACGTGGTCTGTTTATAAGTTCAAAGATATTGAAAAACGATTAGGCATTTAACCACCTGATTTCACATTTCCCGTTGCATATCAACATTTCATTAACTTTAAGGAACAACATGTTCATATTATTATTTTCAAACATATTAATCTAGGGCATGGATCTTAGAATCCGAATATCCTGAATGGTCATGAACTCGATTCAGAATGTCTTCTGATTTTCCATCCTTGCATTGGTCCCAATATGTACCTGTATTCTATGGAAAACGTGTATATACAATGATCGCGTGTGCATTCAATAATATACTTCTCAATTATTTTTTGTATTCTCCCAAAAAAATGTTTCAATACAATGTCAATCCAATTTAAAAAAAAATTAAATATTTTGAAAAATTTTAATAAATGACAAATGTATGCTTAAAGGAATGATACGCTACCAATTTTCGCTCAAAATACCTCAAAATAAGAACTACGACGTGGTGCTTTCCATATAGCTCGATACTAAATTCGCGGAAATGCTAATATGCTTCAAAATATTTTTTGCAAATTTTTCGCGATTTTCAAATTTTTCTCACCTTTTAAACCTTCCCTGAACATCCACGAACACTTCAACATTCAACATTGCCGGCCCGGCAAACGTTGTCTTGCATAGCAATATTGTTGATGTATAATTCACATAACGATAGCCCAATATTAAATAATCTTTAAGATAGTGCTCTGAAATTGCGGTATTGGTATTGGTGAGGCACCCAACCATTGAGCTTATTTTTGAATCCAGCTTTGTGTGAATGGTTTAATTTTTAGCTCCTGGACGATGTTACGACATGCCTGTAAAATTCGATCGTTCCACCGGTCTAATGGATTTCTTTTTCCCAAACCTAATATTAGGGATACTTATTGGGCAGAAATTCTCCCTAATTAGAATTTTCCATATTGACTCAAGTATTCGGATATCCCCATCTAACGGCATCCCTTAATATTCGGTATTTGGCAGCCATGTTATGTTCGCCCAAGGTTTCAAATATCCCCCATGTAATAGTAATCCACCTTTTTCGATACTGTGTTCCTATTATTATTATTTTCAAGAAGAATAATCTAGGGCACGTGTCTTAGAATCAGAACTCTTTCTGAATCTTCAGATTTTCATCCTTGCATTTGTTCCAAAATGTACGTGAATTTTATGGAAAACGTGTACATACAATGATCGCGAATTCATCTCAATTATTGTTTTGCATTCTCAGAAAAAAAGTTTCGTTACAATGCCAATTGAATAAAATAAAATATTTTGAAAATTTTCAATATTTGACAAATGAATATTTATTTTTTCATAACATTGTTTTTCATAATATTTTTTGTCATAATATTTTTTCTTTTTTGCAAATTTTTCGCGATTTTTAAATTTTTCTCACCTTTTAAACCTTCCCTGAAGCTCTACGAATATTTTAAGACTAAGATAAGAAAAATCCGTTCAGCCGTTCTCGAGTTTTAGCGAGACTAACGAACAGCAATTCATTTATATATATATATACATAGATTTAATTTTTTGTATATTTACATTTGACATATTTTAGTCCAATCGTAGAACACTTGTTTTTGAATGCATTTTGGTAAATATCACTACAAAGATCATGACTCATTGACCCATATTTATTCCACTCATTAATTAAATCTGTCAATTCTGTCTGTCCACTCCTACTAGTGCCTTCCGCATAAAGGGTCAACACTTTGAAAGCTTGAAAATCTCAAATGGTAATCTATATATATAAAAGAGCTTAGTGTTAAGTGAGTGAGTGACTGACAGATCATCGCCCAGACGAAACGGCTAAAGCTAGAAGCTTGAAATTTTGAGTGTGGGTTGTTCTTGGTGTGTAGGCGTGAGATAAGGCTGGGTTTTTTGGAGATTCGTACTAGAAGGGTACGAAAAGTACTAAAATGTGCCAAATATGGTACCCTTTGTATTAGGCGAACGGGAAGAGCCAGAATTCTGAAATTTGGAATGTGGGTCACTGATGGAAAGTTATAAAGGGTTTTTGGGAATTCCACCTATAAGTGTACTAAAAGTACTAAATTTAGTTCTAATTCTACATATATTGAACATATATAGCTAGAATCTTGAAATTTTATATAGAATACAGGTTGGGAAGTGGTGTTGATGTATAGAAATGGTTTAAGATTTTCGTACTTATGTTTTTTAGAAAAGTACTAAATGGTACTAAATTTGGTACTATTTGCATTTAGTTGAGTGTATATAGATGGAATCCTGAAAATCGGAATTAGGACTACTGTTGGAATACAGGATTGAGGTAGCTTTAAAAAATCGTACCTTTGTGTACGAAAATTACTTAATGGTACTAAATTTGGTGCAAGTTGGATTTCGGTTCACATATAGAGCTGGAGTTTTGAAATTGGGAATTAAAATGACAGTTGCAGTGTAGAATTGAGGTAGTTTTGGAAATTCACACTTATTGGTACGAAAAGTACTAAATCGTACTAAATATGGAAGCATAGTACGTATGTGTACTAAATGGTACTATATTTGGTACAACATGATTAAGTGGATAGAGTTGGACTCCAGAATTTTGGAATTAAAATTACTTTTGAAGTGTAGGATTGACGTAGTTTAATTATAGAAACAAAAAGTACTAAATGGAACCAATGGATAGGGTTGAGATCCTGAAATTTTGATTAAATTAATATTACTGTTGGAGTGCAGGATTGAAATATGTCGGTAGTTTTGAAAATTTGTCATTTCGTGTACTAAATGGTACTAAATTTGGTACAGTTTAGATCAGAGTGAATGGATAGTGATGGAAAACTTAAATTTAGAATGCAAATCACAGAATTAAGATAGTATTGGAATTTCGTACTCTTGGATACGAGAAGCACTAAATGGTACTAAATAGGGTACAATTCGTTTTGTGTGAGCGGGAACCCTAAAATTTGGAATCAAAATTAAGGGTGCAGTGTAGGATTGAGATATGGAGGTAGTTTTGAAAATGCATGATTATGTGTTCTAAATGGTACTATGTTTATTTAGATTGAGATAAAAAAATTTATATTTGGAAATAAAATTACTGTTAGAGTACAGGATTGAGACAGTGTTGAAAATTCAAACTTAAAGTACTAAATGGTACTAAATATGCTACAATTTGGATTTATGTGAACGGATAGGGCTGGGATCCTGAAATTTATGATTAAAATTACTGTTGGAGTGTGGTGAACGGGTAGAGCTGGAATCCTTAAATGTGGACTAAAGGTTATTATTGGAGAACATGACTGGGGTAGTTTTGGGAATTCGTACTTATGGGTATGAAAAGCACAAAATTTGGTACAAATTGGACATTGGTGAACGGGTAGAATTCGAATCCCGAAAGTTGCCACTTAGGTTACTGTGGGAGTGTAGATTTGATAAAGTTAGCAATATCGGTACGAAAAGTACAGAATGGTACCAAATCTGGTACAATTTGGTTTTTGATGAATTGGAATGGAATTCTTACATTTTGACTTACGATTACTATTTGAAATAAGGTTTGAGGTATATTTGGAAATTCGTACTTATGAGTACGAAAAGTACTAAATTTGGACTTTGGTGGAATTAAGATTACTGTTGGAGAGTAAGATTGATGTAGTTTTAGAAATTCTTACTTATAAGTATGATGGTACTATATTTGGAACCATTTGGATTTGGTTGGATCCTGCGATTTAGAAATTAGATTAAACACTAACTTTGCAAATCGTAGTGTTTTCCAAATCTACTTTAGATTCTAATATGAGTCTGCATGGCAACTTGTAGATGGTCAACTCTTTGTCAGCAAAACCGACTGACAGTTTTTACTTGTTTATTTATATAAGCAAAAAAATTAAATATTTTATTATTATTTTTAATTTTTATTAATTATAATTAACTATAATTAATTATTATTAAAAAGTGTACGTATGTATTAAATTACTTTAAATTTTAAAAATATAGCATTATCGTTTACATATGTTTTTGACATATATCATTTATTTAATTTTTATATTTACAACGCAGTGTTTATAGTTTATTTAAATTATAAATTTGTGTATTCCACTAAATCATATGTTTAAGAAAAAATGCATTATTAATTATTAACTGCTTCATTTTTCAGTCATATACAAATGTGTAAATATAGTCGTTTGTAAAATAAGTTCAGATGACCAGCTGATTGGGTAGCAAGGTCAACATTAACATCATCATGATGATCGTTGTTCGTTCGTTCGATTGTTAATTGAATTCATTTAATAAACCAAAAAATACAAAAAAAAACGTTATGATTTCTTAATTCGTTGTTATTTGTGCGTTGTTGTTGCTGTTTTTTCTTTTTTGTTTGTTTTGTTAATTTCTTCGTAGTTGTTGTGTTTTTCGTCGTTGTTTTCATTTTGCGGTTTATCATCATAAATTTATCTCAAAAATGGTTAAGAGTGAATTTTGGTGTGTTCGTGTGCCCCTTTGATTTTGGAATTTTTGTAGTTGTTGTTGTTGCTGCCTTCTTTCCATTTCATTAAATAAATTATAGCTTCTATACCGGGCACGACATATTGACGCCGTTTGTGCGATGCGACAATGATCAAGGTCATTGTGATCAGTTTACGAGTATTTTTTTTGGTGTCAACTCTTTCTCTTCTCTGCAACTACTACTTGGTGAGTCGTCAAGATTTTAATATCCACTTGTATGTAAATTGATATGTCAAAATGAACACAAAAATATATATGTATACAGTGGGACGAATGGGAGATGGGCATTTAATTTAACCTTTTAAAAATAAAAAAATATGGCATATTTACGTCAAGTGTGTTCTCGCAAAAAATGTCATTTGATATATTTCAAATAAACGACTTTTTTACATTAATCACAAAACATTAATTATATTTTTTTAATAAATGAATCTATTTGCTAAGATAATTGGAAATTTGGCTCTCTCTTAATATTTTTGATTACTTTTTTTGATGTTCGACTGTAATGTCTTAAGAAATGACTTCAGTACGAAAATATTTTGAATATTTCTAAATAAAATCATAACCTTTTGTTCTAATAAGACAACAACAAGCATACGATTATTATAGAATTCTTTATTTGAATGAAAACGAAAACCGGTTCATTATTTGTTTAGAAAAAAAGAGATACACAATGCATTTTGCAAAACAAATGCTGTTTTGAATCAATATCAATACCGATTTCACATTTTTTATTTGTTTGGAGAATAGATTTTTGTCGAAATAATATCCATATCCAAAGCTAGAATACCTTCACTTTCTTTATAAGGTATCTTAAATGTTCCCTGTAGAAGACGTCCAACAGGATGTGCTGTAATTTACTCTTGGATGGTAAAAAATCCAGAAAATTGTCGATATAGGTCCATGTTTACCAATAGGCGTGTATTATTTTAAATATTTCAAAAAGAGAAAAAGACGAAGATTTAATTAAAAATATTTTTTTTTTCAACTAGAGAAATGAGCATGGATTTAATTAAAAATAATGGAATTTAAAAAATATATTTTTTCGTATAGTTAAATAGGCTGGGAGGGTCTTTAGAAGATATTAAAAACCATACAGAACATCTCAAGGTATTAGATCCAAAGGATTAGGGAGACGAGTAAAAAGTACTACGAAAATCAGAAGATATTCTGCTAGAATGCGGATTTAAAAAATCCAATAGAGCTATAAGGGTGAATTTTTTTTTAAAAAAAAGGCCGTTTTAAGTATAGAAGTAAGCTGTTGAAAAAAATTCGACCATAAAGGTATAATTTGTTATGGCCCCTAGCCTCCTAGGGCCTTTAGAAGATATTAAAAACCAGGAAGACGATCTTAACATTAGGGAGGCGAGTGAAAAATGCTAGGGAGAAGATCCCTGAGGTCATTGGAAAGCCAAGAAATATTTTAGTATGACAGAACTGAAGATGTCTTAATGGTCCGAGAGTCTGTAAAAAACATGTAGTTCTTTAGATGACCTCAAGGTCTCCAAAAAGACCAGATTATCTGTAAAAAAATAAAAAAAAAAATTCGAAAACCAGAAGGTCCTAGAAGAACATATTCTATCCCTGATGTTAGATGGTCCCTGAAGATCCGACGATTTATTTTAAGTGAAATGAGTATTTTCCAACTCCAGAGGATATCTTTAAAAATTGGTAGGTCTTTGAAAACCAGAAGCAGTTGGAAGAAAAAAAAAAAAACAACTAGAAGGTCTTTGTATTTCGGAAGGGCACAGAAGACCAGTAGGTCTATTCTGTAACTTTTAACAACATTCGATATTGTTTAAAAAGTTACAGAATAGTCCTACAGAGGGTTTTTAAGAAATCCAGAGGGTGTTTTTTTTAAGTTTTTGAGAAGAAAAGAGGGTTATTAGCAGATCTGAAAGGTTTTTTGTAAAATCTTTAGTTTACTGAGTGCAGCAGGTCCTAGAATACCCAGAGTCAAAAATGTTTCGACCAACCGAATTGTCTTTGGCCAAAAGGACATCGAAGCCCTTTAGAAGATAAGAAAGGCATCGATATAATGTTTTTGACGATCTGAACGTTTTATGAAAAAACAAATGAAAATTGGCAGATCAGAATATCTAACAAGCCCAGAGGGTTTAACAAACAAAATAACTCAAGAAGGTTTTTTTGGACCCATATTACTTCCAGCCCCATTTTGAGGGGTAGGGTCGTTTTTTTAGACCGAAGTCGTTGTTGCAAATATAAATTTACTCTGAGAAAATATAATTTCGGGAGGACCTGGGCCCCAGGGCCCCCTCTGGCTACGTCGCTGTTCACATGATATTATAAAGATAATATGGGGGAGGTACCAGAAGCAGTAGACCTCCTCATCTTCGAATTTAAACTTAGTTTGGAAGAAATATTACGATGTGCAAAGTTTGGATGAAATCGGTTACACTCTTCGAGAATTAGCGTAAGCAGTAGCCAGGCAGACAGACGGAATCGGCTCCGGAAAAAAATATTTCGATGAGACACATTTTTGCCGTTGCAAAGTGCATAAGTCATAGCCAAAAGGCTGAGGGCATAAAACGATTTTCACGTTTGCATGGGGGCTATGCCATGGTAAAATGCTACCAAGAGAAAAAGAAATACCGAAAATACCTACAGAGGAACTGGACAGGCAACTCGGTTGAAAAAGCATGTCTGAAATCCTCAAAATAATGGATTTTAGGGGAGTATACCTATGAACTCGGACAAACACTAGCAGTATGATGCTTCATTTATATAACATCGACGAAAAGATATGTAGGAGCAATATCTAAATCTGAACCGATTTCAATAAAACTTCACATACGTTAATCTGCACCTAATTCAGTACGCTGTGCAAAATTTTTTCCCATCGGACAAATATTGAGAGTTTGTGAAGAGTACATAAATATATTTGTCGGCAACACCGACTGACATTTTTTTACCCTCCACCATAATATGAAGGGTATATTAAATTTGTCATTCCGTTTGTAAATCATCGAAGTATTCATTTCCGAACCTATAAAGTATATATATATATATTCTTGATCAGTGTAAAATTCTAAGGCGATCCGTCCGTCCGTATGTTGTTATCACGCTATTTTCGGAAGGAATTGAGACAGATCGCCAAAATTTTGCATAGAGTCGTCATTTGTCTGCAGGCAAGTCAAGTTCGAAGATGGGCTATATCGGTCCATGTTTAGGCGAAGCCCGCGCGTTTTTCAACGGAATTCGCTGAAATTTATATATATATATATATATTGTGTTTTTTGGGTACCAAATGTCTACACTAATAATTATAAATATCGGTCCACTTTTTCTGGTAGACGCCATATAACGGTACCCCCAATTTTGGGTATTTTGGGGGTTTTAAGGGCGTTTTTTAACCGAATTAGCTGCAATTTTGTACAATGGGTTCTCATTGGATACCAAATTTTTCTACTAAAAATTATAAATATATAGTCCATTTTTATGGGTAGCTCCCATATAAGGGTACCCCCAATTTTCGGTATTTTAGGGTTCTTGAGCGCGCTTTGCAACGGAATTAGTGAAATTTGGTACATTGGTTTCTTTTTGGGTACCAAATTTATCCACTAAAAACTATAAATATAGGTCTATTTTTTCGGTTAGCCCCCATATAAGGGTACCCCCCAATTTCCAGTATTTTGGGGTTCTTGAATGCGTTTTCAACCGAATTCGCTGAAATTTGGTACATTGGGTTCATTTTGGGTACCAAATGTCACCATTAAAAATTATAAATATCGTTCCACTTTTTCTGGTAGCCCCCATATAAAGGCACCCTCAATTTACGGAATTTTGGGGTTTTTAAGCGCGTTTTTAAACCGAATTCGTTGAAATTTCGTAGAATCTGTTCTTATTGGGTAGCAAAATTATAAATATAGGTCTATTTTTTCGAGTAGCCCCCATATAAGGCCATCCCCAATTTTCGGTATTTTGGGGTTCTTGAGCGTGTTTTTCAACCGAATTCGCTGAAATTTGGTATATTAGGTTCTCTTTGGGTACCAAATTTCTTCGCTAAAAATTATAAATATAGGTCTATTTTTTCGGGTTGCACCCATATAAGGGCACCCACAATTTTCGGAATTTGGGGAGTTTTTCAACCGATTTCGCTGTAATTTTGTAGTCGCATATGGTAACAAATCTTCCTACCAAAAATTATTAATATACGCATGCGGAGGATATCGAGATAAAAAACTAGAGCGTGAAGTTCGAGAATGAACTGTATCGACCCGCTGTTAGGTTAAGCACCCATATAATGATTCCTACCAGTTTTCGGTATTTTTAATATTTAGCGTAAAGGACGTTATTGTGATACAAAAATACTAGTTTCGAAATTGAGCTATATCAGGCATAGCTCCTCATATAATGATAACTACAAATGTTCGGTAATTCCTACACGATGTAATCAATATTAGTCCCGCTTTAGCTATCGCCTCCAGGGACGTACTCATACACATTTTTTTCTGCAGTGAAAATGTTCATATTGAAACAGCAGCTTCCTCCCAACCTCTCGAAATAAAACCTGTGTACGTTGGTAATTGTCTTATATAACTGTATCCTCTTTTTTTACCATGCATCGTCAATATCGGTCCACATTTTGGGGTTTTAAGGAAAATAAAATCCATTAAAAATTACTGAAATTTGCATTTGGTGTACATAAATCGGTTTGTAGAATTATCACTTTTGGGTATGTTCCCTATATTTTCATTTAAGGGGACCCCCGCATTCTCGGGGTCAAAAATTTTGTTGATATAATTCGAATCTACACTAATTAATAAATGTCCCTACAAAATGTCAAGTGAAAATCTCAAGAACTCTTGAAGATATAGCCGATTTATTGTGTCAGCATCAAGTGACGGCTGAAGGGCTTCTCAAACTTGAAACGCGTTTTTCTCTAAACATTTTTTTGTGAATGGCGGGCACGATAACTCAAAAACTAATAACCCAATCGATTTCAAGCGATTTTCCACAAATATTTTTTCAAAGGTCCACCATTTTGTTAATTTTAGAGCGAAGTCAATAATCCTAGTTCATACGAGAGCCAGACATGTACTCTTTCTAACACCGTTGGAATTTTCGGATTCCGATGTTCCAGTGAGGAGTTATCATGCCCGCCATCCAAAATAAGGACTTTTCTTTAATTACAAAAAACAACAACAAAACAATAACAATTTTTTTTATTATTATTCTTCTCTTTTAAATCTTCAATTATATATGTGCAAAGTTACAAACCTTAACAAGCGTTGGTATTCATTTACCAGCACATTGAAAATCTTGAAAAATTAAAATCGAGAATGGGGGGTTCCCTTAAAGCACATGTCAGTATATCTATGGTGGGGGGTATCCAAAGTTCGGCCCGGTCGAAGTTAACGCTTTTTTATTATTTTCTTCTAGAAATGTGTGTCACTCTTTTGAAATGGACTGTAAAGCAAAGTTATTGTTGTAACGAGTATTGTTTTGAAAAAGATTCCCACGTTTTTTTTTCTGGCCCGGTATGAACACAACATTTAATGGAATTTTGTAATTGAGGAGGTTATTTTTTTTAGTTAATTACCATGTAAACATGTGTCCGAGCCAATGACGTCGTTAACAGCGGGAAGTATGAAAAAAGGTTTCGTACAAAAATTGTGGGAGTTCTAAAATGCATTGAAATAAATGTTGTCATAATTTTGTAACAGAAAAAAAATTAAATACTGACCATTAGAAAAAAACGGCAACAACAATAATTTATCTAATCTGTGTAATGTTCACTCTTAAACCAAAAAATGAAAAAAAATATTCAAAAACATGCCCTAGTTCATGGGGAAATTCTAATGCATTTACAAAATTATTCATTCATTTTCATATCCATGATGATTTCGGAACAAAGAAACCGCTTCTTTAGCGCCAGCCACTATTGTGTGCCAGCTGCTTGCGCATTATTACACAAAACTAAAATGCATTCATGACACTTTCAAGTTCTGATAAAAAAAATAAAGAAAAACGAAGGCATTTTCAAGTGCCTGTATGTAAGCGTGTGTGTGTTTGTGACTACATTAATATTAATTACATAGTATGGAGAAAGAAAAAGAAAACCAAAACCCATGTTGGAAAATTATCTATCTCTGGTCAGCACATGGCAGTCAGGCTGGCGGCCTGGCAGTCAGCCACATATAGTTTTTGCATCTGCTTTTTATCAGCGAAAGAAAAAAAAAAACAAACAAAAAATAAACACTTGAGGAAAATAAAATAAAAAATTAAAAAAAAAAAATGTTTACATTGTTTTCAAATATTTGTTCGTTGTTATTCTTTAATTTATTAAATAAAAAATTATCTTAAAAAAGACATAAAATTATAATTTTGATTTTTGCATTCTTCTGTCGATTTTGGCAAAATAATTTAATAAACAAGTCATAAATAAATACCAACTATAATTTATAGATACAGACGAAAAGAAGAAGAAAAAAATATACAATAAAAAAAACAATAAAATTAAAAATAATTATTACACATTAACTAAAATTGTACTTTAAATTAGTTGCTTTGTATGTATGAGTGTGTGTGTGTTAAAATAAAAACTATGAAATGCTTTAGAGGAATTTAAAAAAATATATATAATTATAACAAATTAAAATTATTTTCATGTTTGTTGCCTTTTTTTCTTTCTCAAAAAACTAAACACATTAAAAATGTTGCTTTGTTGTTGTTGTAGGACGGCAAAGATATTTACATCATTTTTTGTTGTTGTTTCTGTTGCTTTGCTCTTAATGTCTAGGTGGGGGTTAATGTTTACTTGTGTGTCTGTCTGTAGTACATTGAAATTAATGTTGCTTTTTTATTTCCATTTTCATTTTTTGCAAATAGTTTATGTGATAATTCTTCTTAAAATTTAGAACAATTAAAATGAGAAATTTTCTTATGTTGTTATGATGAGTGATTCTAGGAATGAACGGAAGCAATGGAACTCTGTGAGCATGTGGGGCATATGATTTTCGCACAATATCATTAGAATTTTTTTTAAGTTGATCTGTAATTTTTGAAGTTTGAACTAAAAATCTGAAGTCACTAAAATCGCATTTTAAACCAGTAAGGAAAGTAATAAAGTCGGACGGGGGCAACTATATGACACCCTTCACCACTATGGGTATATTAAACAGGACTAGTAACATGGAATTGCATGAAATAAAATATGTGATATTTATCTAAATGTGAAACGAACTAGATCTATCCATAAACACGTAATTCTGTGCTCAATTTTGTACCTTGTGCAAAATTTGATGTCATTCGTACTAACTTGAGGAGTTTGATGCCCAATTTACTTAAAATCGGGCGAAAATCTATATGGAAGCTATATCCAAATATGAACCGATTTCAACGAAACTTGTCACAGGTTAGGTTATACTAATTTCAGTACGTTTTATTCCTATCAGTCATATATTGGTTACTTGGTGCGTCAATTACTTAAAATTAATCTATAATATAAGGGAGCTATATCTAAATCTCAACCGATTTTCACGAAACTTGGCACATCGAAGGATATATAGGGACTTTGGTGCACCATTTACATGAAATCGGACGAAACTATATATGGGAGCTATATCTAAATCTGAACCGATTTTCACGAAACTTGGCAAATATCATTCTAGGCTCGATTTAGTTAGTTATGCCAAATTTCGTGCAAATCGAAAGCTATATAGGGACTTTGGTGCACCATTTACTTG
>NW_026879300.1:0-26880 GCF_032173495.1 Musca vetustissima
ATATTAAAGTGTACGAGTTGCAATCGAAAGGACCTCCATGTTACAACGATTTTACAGAGTCCCAAAAAGTTCCAGTCCCAATTTTAAGATCATAGATTTATCGAGTTGCTGAGTTGCTGTTACTTTTTAATGTAAATTTTTCCAAAAATTTGGAATGATTTTCATCGAAAAAATATATAAATGATTTCACCCACCGAAATCTATTAAATCATGTCATGATGAATGATATTTCTTTTATATTATGAAATATTTATCCTAAATCTTTTTACATTCCGAAATTTTTCAAACATAGACAAGGCTCTCCTAAATCACTTCTCTACTCATATTTTCTTATTAATAACTAAGGTCCATTTATTCCAGCTACTGTAAACAAAATTACGCTTGTTAATTTCAATTTTATTTATTTTCTTTTAAACGCAAGCATTCAACGAAAAATATTGCTTAATAAGCGTTTTAAATGGGGCGCAGAAGAAGCATCTCAGCAGACTAGTGGCCAAGAAGTCAAGTGACCAAGCCCCTTGGTGGAAAAAACGAAATTAAACCAATTTTATTAAATAATTTCATTTCTTATTGCAGGCACTTAAGTAACAACTGACGGACAAATAAACTGGGGACAGACAGACAGACAGACAGACAAAGAAACGGGGGAAATAAAAAGGTCGTTCAAATATGGTTTGCCTGATAGATGAACGGATGGACGGACGGATATGAATGGATGCCGTGGAAAAATCAACAACATTCGTTCACTTTACAATAATAATAACCAACCAGAAAACCGCAAAACACAAAAAAACATTTCTTTAAGTAGCTGTTGGTCCTCTGAGGAAGAAAAAAAAACAACAACAAAAATATGACAAAAAGCCGTTTTACCCAAAAAAACACGAAACAAAAGGAAAAAATGAGAGAAAAACCAGAACTTAAGATTTCAATTTAACCGGAAGTCGTAAATCAAAATTTTTGTATCAAAAATGATTTTTGTTGTTGTTGATTTTGGTGGCTGTTTGATTTGTTGTTGTTGTTTCGTTTTTTATTATGGGTCTTGATAAAAATGTTTGTAAGATGTGGAAAACGAAAACGAATGAAAAGAAAAAAACATGCAAAGCGCATTGGTGCTGACCAATTTCAGTTAAGACGACAGCTATAATAATAGAGGCCACTTTTGCCGACATTCACTCACTTCAATGAATGAATGACTGGTTGGCTGGCAGACTGGTGGTGGTGGCTTGCTTGAGTCATTGGCTAGCTGCTTGTCTAGAGTTCGAATTTTGTTGTAGCCATTCCCCTAAATGCTGCGTAGCCAAAACACATAACAAACCGCGTATAACTTTTCTCCTCTACTATGATTTGGTATGGGGTAGACTGCCAACGGATCCAAAAACGAAACACTCAAACGACATCGACAACAATACCAGAAAACATTCTTTGGACACGAAATGTTTTTTTTTTGGCTTTTGGTTATATACGAAAAACCACATTCAGTCAAAGGGAAATTTTGAGGGTCATATACGAGGGTTTCTGTATATATTTTCGGTATAGACAACACTAAATGTTGTCAATTGAAAATGTTGATATTTATACCTTTGTACCATAAGGTGGAGTGCATATTTTATTTGTCATCCCGTTTGGAACATTTCGAAACATTCGTCGGAGTTATTTGGCCTCTTGATCAGAATAAAATTGTATGCCAATTTAGCCATGTTTGTCAATCTGCTTGTTTCAATCACAATAGAGATCGCAATAATTAAGATGGAGTTTTGAAATTTTTTACTGACATTGTTAATACTTTGTAGAATGTTTGGTATTGCAAATGGGGAATATGGGTATCCACATTTTGTTATAGCTCCCTTATAACGGTACCTTCGAATTATCGCTATATTGAAAATTATTGGCGCTCAACCAACCGAAATTGATTGTATTCTGCCGAAATTTGCTTTAATTTGGTATTTCCGCGTAGAAAATTATCATTAGAGGTCCCTGTTTTGACATAACTCCCATAATTAACCCCATCCGGCATAATTTTCGATATTTGAGGTTTGACCGCCATTTGGAATGGCTCTAACGTGGCATTTTGGTGTTTTCGAGACTCACATAAAATGTTCACGAAGTCAAAGTTTTTTAATACATATAGAGAGTTTTTTAATACATATAGATATCCCGCTTAATTATACCTTCACCTGTGGTACAGAATATTATGTTTTTATGCACATGTTTGTAACAGGCAAAATGAAACAAAATAGAATCATGGTTACTTTAGAGAATACGTATAGACTCAGTTTCTGAGTCAATTTCTGCATGTACACAAAGTAAACGTAAAGTATTGAAATTGTATAAAATCGCTTCAGATTTAGATATATATATATATATATATATATATATATTGTTGCTCTATTAAACCATAACATTGTCAGATAGGAATGACAATTGTCACGCGATGGCCTAGGAAGCCTTCAATGCAGTCCAGCAACGTACACAGGATTTCATTTCGGGGGGGTCGGGTCAAACATATGCAAACATATGCAAACATATGCAAAATATGCAAAATCCGAGGTCTACTTATATCTGTATCTTACAATAATAATCTTAGGAGCATCTCTTGAATATTCACAAAGTGGTGAAGAGTATCATATAGTCAGCCCGTCGGACTTTTGAACTTTCTTAACTGGTTTTTTCTATGGTCAATGTATGTGAATACATAAAGGGGTCCCGCTTAATTGTAGCTATGTTAAATTTGAAACTTAATTTTCTAAGAATATGAAAAAACCTACTAGCAGACAATTTACATTGACAATAGCTCCACTTTTAAATAAAATATGTAGAATGAACACCACATGATGGAGAGTGTAAAATTATTGTAAAATTATTGGTGAATACATCTGCGACGTTACGTCTAAGTGAAAATCTCAAACATTTTTGAAGATATAGCCGATTTGTTGTCCGTCTGTCTGTCCTTCCGTCTGTCTGTTTGGAGTGTTCTAAATACAAAAACAACAAATACTCGTGAAAAACGTCACTTTGATTTTTTCAATTTTTCACAGAAAAACCGGTCATTTGACCTATAGTGCTATGTACCAAAAATCGTGAATGTGCTCGCAAAAAAATTTTCAAAATTTTGCAATACCTCCGAACTTTGGCCTATTGCGATTTTTCCTTCAGAGGTTTTCATATACCTACCAGGGTCTTTTATACTCAATAGGAATTTTCAACCACTCAGACTATCACCTTGATTTTGTCTCACAGTGCTATTCAAACCTCATGTTTTCAAAACTTCTAACCGAGATATATAAAGTTGAATTAACTTCCATTGCTACTGATACCTCGTTTACACAACTCATAAATAATTCATATTTACAAATATGTGTTTTTTATGAAAGAGTTGTACATAAATATTTCGATTTAAAGAAATTCCTCCATATTCATGACAAAAACAACAAAAAACATAGCATTTCGTGAATAGAAACATAAGAATATCTCCATTTCGTGTTTTGGATTTGGTTTGCGTTCAAAATCCGTACGGCATTGACAGACCGCTTTTGTTGTTGTTGTTTTTGTTAACCCTAAAAGAAGGCCGAGAAAAAAATCAAAACATGGGTGCCGTGAAACGGATGTGCATGAGACGCCATCATTGATGTCGTCTATAGTTTTTGTTGTTGCTGTTGTTACTTTTGATGACGGTTGTGTGGTGGTGGCAGTGGTTCCGTTTGACAAATTCATGTCGGAGGGTACCTTCGTTTTTTTTGTCTCAAATGAAAACTATAAATTTACTCTGCTGCCGTTGTTAGTGTTAAGATTGATAACCAATTCAAAAAAGGTTACACAAATGAAAATACCATAAGAAAAATTAAAAATGGAGAGATGGTAGAAAGGGTACTTTTCATTTCGTGTGTGTGTGTGTTTTTTTTTTTTGTTCCCATACTATTTCAAATTTTCAAAGGATGTAACTACCGGTTTTGGTTTTCGAAAAGAAATACCTAAACATGCAATCATAAAACGCTTTGCTGGTATTAAAATCGATGGAATCTGTGAATATTTTTTTTAGATTATCATGCGATTAAGAATGTGGTTTTAAGTTGTGATTATGTGCTGGACTACGAAACAAGTGTAGCATCAAACAATTTCTTGTTGGAATTTGAGATGGCAATGGCATTTTAAATTTTCTGCTAGTAGGTTGTTTATACTCGAAAAACATTATATACCAAATTACAGATAAAAATTAAGCGGGACTTCTGTATGTATTCACAAACATTGTCCCTATTTAGATTAAGCGAGTTTAATTGCGACAAGTCTTTGTTTGATGGAGAGAGGGGCAAGGGGTATAGAAATTGAAAACAAATTGCTCGTACCGACAATTTTCTGCCACTTCGTTTTGTGTAGTTGTTTGTAGTATCAGTAATTTGAAATACCAATCCAGAACATTGTCACAAAATGTAAAAAAGTATATATTTTTGAAATATTTGAAATATTTTGATTTTGAAGCAAGTTCAAAAGAGAACGATAAGAATTGCCGCAAGTAAACTCGCCAAATCTAAATAAGAACATTGAATTTTATTGGAAAATTTCTGAGTAGAAATATTTTCTATACAAAGAACCTGAAGTGCCAAATTACAGCGTTTTCGGTTGGCTGAGTTGATTTAGATATGTGTGTCCGTCTGTCCATTATAATTTGTAAACACGATACAGGCCACAGTTATGGACCAATCTCCAAATTTTGCATGTAAGATGGATTCTTGCCAATGCCACAGTTATGGACCAATCTCCAAATTTTGCATGTAAGATGGATTCTTGCCAATGAATACCCCTATTGTTTTTTGAAAAAATTGGTTAATATTTAGAGGATGAAATGGACCAAAAACTTTATTTTTGTCGGTTTTTTCTGGTCGCTCCAAAGGCCACAATTATGGCCCAAACATCTCGAATTTTTACATGGAGAAGGGGATTGGGCCAAAGAACAAGTATGCCTGTTTTGATAAAGATCGGTCAATATTTAGCGGGTCAAATGGACCCAGACTTTTGTGTGAAAAATTACAAAATTTGTATTCGATGGCGTATATATTTACTCCTGAAGGACATAGAGCCGAGAAGTTGATAGTATATCCAAGAGGAGTGGTTGGCCTTTAAATTGATATCAATTATATTGTCGTATGTACTCGGAAGCGGGAGTTACACTTAAATATTTACAGGTGGTTACGTATTCAGATATTATTTAGTAAGCCATTACCGCACTAGAGGGCGGAAATATAGCGCTGATCGCTTTGAAATATTCCATGAGATTCCAGTTATGGTCAAGGACAACGTCTATAATTTTCGTTGATAATAATTTTTGGATGAACTGGACCGACTATACTGCTCCGCTCACTGGTTATTTTTTTATTTTATTTTTATTTCCTAGGCGATGTTACGACTGCTAACGTGCCGGCCAACTTCGATCGATTCTCCAATTTTATCGACCTCAAAAGTTAAATACATGTATTTCAATGAATATTACCCAAATACGCATTGCGTATAAAAATATAAAGTTGAAATTTTTCAACATTGACAATGCGTATTTTCGGTTTTTTGTTTTTTGAAAATAGAATTCCAGTCATTGAAAAATTCGTTTTTCTATAACTGTAAACATTTTTCGGTTAAATAAGAAAATGTTTCCATCCATTTTCGCCGTTTTCAATTGGCACAGATGCAAATAAAGTCTTTGCGTATTTGAGTAATACGGACGTCTATCAAACCCTAAAAAGGTGAGAAGATGAGTATTTTTGTACGGAGCGCAATAAATTAGGTACGACCCTAATGGATTTTTTTGCCCCCCAAAATAATATATATGTGGGAAATAGTTAATGTGGGAATTATTAAAACATGCAATTTTTTATTTTTTTACAGAAAATTTCAGAGCTAATCAACCTAAATACGAATATCGAGCATTTAGTACCTCTGTTCTTTTCTGGTCGCAACAGAAATCGAACTCGATACAAAATTTGGTACCAATTGTTACCTTTTGTACACCTGTAGTACAGTATTAATATAAATTTCAATATCTTCCTACCTCAGCATGCCTATAGATATAATATATCCAAATCCATTTAGTAACAATATGTACGAATTTCCAAACCGACCTACGTATCTCAATTCTACAATGCAATAGTAGTCTTATTTCTAAATTTCGGTGTTCCACCTCTATCGGTTCACCCAAATCAAAATTGCTTTGAATATAGTACGATTAATACTTTTCGTACACATAAGTACTAATATCCAAAACTAACTATATATCCCAATCCTCCAGTACGACGGTAATGTTAGTATCAAATTTCTAGCTCCATCCGTTCCTCCAAATTCAAATTGCATCAAATTTAGTTCCGTTTAGTACTTTTCGTTTACATGGGTAAACACTTCCAATACCACCACCTAATATCGACCTTAATTCTCAACCAAATTCGTTACAAATTTACTACATTTTAGTACTTTTTGGGATGTTTATAGTTCGAATTTTCAAAAAACCCTTTGGTACATTTTTCCTACACTTCAGCAGAGACCTTCATGCCAAATTTAAGAGTTCCAGCTCTACCGGTTCGCCAAATACAAATTGTATCATATTTAGTACTTTTTAGTACTTCTTGTACAGTTCTAGTGCGAATTTCCAAAACTCAGCATTATCTGTTACCTTCGGACTAAGAGTGACCCTCACCCCATATTTCAGGATTCTAGCTTCAGATTTTGTAAAACCTCCGTAGCCTAGTTATTTCGTAAATATATTTTATTCATGAATTTTTGTATTATATTTTAATAAGAAAATCGTTGATTTTTTACCTCCTAATAAAGGCAAAGCGACTTTGGACAAAATTCGTTTCAGACAATTTGGAGTCGGTTTAGAATTGGTTAAAGATGGTTACCCATTGAAACCAAATTGTGAACATCGAAGTATTTTTCCAAAGTTAAATCAACCTAGATCTGGTCCGAAGATGAGACTAATTGGTCAAACTCTTCGGGAGTAAAAATTTTAAAAAATATACCTTTAAAATTGCAGCACGTTGACAATATACCGTGATTATATAGGAAGACATTTTGAGGCTTATGGGCAGGGTTTTCAGCCAAATTGGTTCTAATTTGAATGTCAACATTTGACTGACAAGAATTTTAAATGTCCACCTAATGGAGGGTATATAAAGTAGGGCGGGGACGGACTTAAAGAGTAACAGGCAAAAGGAATCGAGATAGACACATTGCTCCTTTTGAGAATCACTTTCTGTCCGTCTGTTGATGTTAAATTGTAAACAAATTACAGGTCGTATTTATAATTTGGATGAAATTTGGCACAGTTCATTTATTTGGCCCACGGACGAACCCTATTGAAATTGGGAAAATCGGTTCAGATTTTGATATAGCTCCCATATATAGATTTGCCCGATTTTAGGTAAATGGTGCACTAAAGTCCCTACATATCTTTTGATTTGCATGAAATTTGGCATAGCGTACTGAAAGCACCAAAGTCCCTGCAAATCTTTTCATTTGCCCGAATTTTGGTATAGCATACTGAATTAAGTCTAGAATGATGTGCGCTTAATTTCCTGATAGTCGGTTCAGATTTAGATATAACTCCCATATATAGTTTCGCCCGATTTTAGGTAAATGGTGCACCAAAGTCCCTGAAAATCATTCGATTTGCATGAATTTTGGCATAGGGTATTAAATAGAGTCAAAAATGATGTGTGATAAATTTCCTGAAAATCGGTTGAGATTTAGATATAGCTCCCATATATAGTTTCGGCCGATTTAAGTACCAAAGTCCCTGCAAATTTTTTGATTAGCACGAATTTTGGCAAATCGTTTAGAATTAAGTCTAGAATGACGTGTGCAAAGTTTCGTGAATATCGGTTCAGATTTAGATATATCTCCCATATATATTTTCGTCTGATGTTATGTAAATGGTGCACTGAAGTCCCTACATATCTTTTGATTTGCATGAAAATTGAAATAGCGTATCTTTTGATTTACCCGAATTTCGGTATAGCGTACTGAATTAAGTTTAGAATGATGTGTGCAAAGTTTCGTGAAAATCAGTTCAGATTTGGATATAGCGCCCATATATAGTTTCGCCCGATTTAATCTAAATGGCGCACCAAAGTCCCTGAAAATCATTCGATTTGCACGAATTTTGGCAGAGCGTATTGAATTAAGTCTAGAATGACATGTGCTATAGTCGGCCCAGTCCTACTTTACTACTTTCCTTACTGGTATTTATACCCTACACAACTATGTTGTCAGGGTATTATAGCTTTGTGCAGCCCCAAGAGTTTGTAACGCGGCGAAATATTGGTCCTAGACCCACCTTTAAGTATACCGATCGTCATATCTCGACTAGCTGAATCGATCTAGACATGTGTGTCCGTCCGTCTGTCCATTAAAATTTCTAAACACGATACAGGCCACAGTTAAGGAGCAATCTTTTCGAAATTTTGCATGTAGGATGTGTTCTGGCCAATAACGACCCCTATTGTTTTTGGTAAAGATCGGTTAATATTTATGGCATGAAATGGACCAAATACTTAATTTTTGTCGGTTTTTCTGGTCGCTCCAGAGGTCGCAATTATGGCCCAAACATCGTGAATTTTTGCATGGAGAAGAGGATCGGGCCAAAGAATAAGCATGCCTGTTTTGATAAAGATCGGTCAATATTTAGCGGGTCAAATGTGTGAGAAATGACAAAATTTGTATTCTGAAGGACATAGACCCGAGAAGTTGATAGTATATCCTAGAGGAGTAGTTGACCTTTAAAACGATACCAATTCTATTGTCGTAAAAAAGGCGTAAAAATTCATTTCAAGAAAAATAATGGAAAATATGCCATGGTTAGAAAGTTGAGCTGTTGACCTGTAATCGATCAAGAGGGTGCAAATATCACGAAATATTGTCCAGTTTCAGAATATAGAACCGCAGAAAGTTTGAGTTCCGTGGTATTTGTGTAGGGTATCATATGGTCGGCCCCGTCCGACTATTTTGCTCCGCTTACTGTTTTTTTTTTTGAAATTTGGAGATTTCTAATGGATTTAAAAATTGTGGTAAAACTAAACTCATTTAGAGAAAAAATAATTTCGGATGGGGCCAGTGCCGAAAACTCTTGTATTTACCCTATACGTTGTCAAAGATTACTGAAATCGTACTGAAGTTGGTATAGTCTTACGTGTGTCAATTTTAAGTAAATAATACACCAGAGGCCCAAATTTTTTTCCGATAGAAACAAAACGTACTGAAAGTAGTATGACCTAAACTGTGAAAAATTTCGTTCCAATCGGTTTATATTTGGATATAGCTTCCATATATATTTTTGAAGAAAATGGTGCACCATTGTCACATTGCCATGAAATTTTACACAAGGTACAAAATTTAGCATAGAATGACGTAGTTGCGTTTTGTAGCAGTACAGACATAGCCCAACGGATGTCCGATTGATATTTGCATGAAATCGATTTACATGATTTTGTCTCATTTTAACAAACGAAGATATGTTTTTGGATTGATCTAGATCGATTCACATTTAGATAAAGATTACATATTTTAGTTCATCCAATTTCATGTTAAGGTTCCTTTTAGGCTGCATCTGTTTAATATACCCATAGTGGTGAAGGGTACCATATAGTCGGCCCCGTCCGACTTTATTGCTTTCCTTACTGGTTTCTTAACTATCTAGGCGTGATTAATTTTTTTTATTTTTTATATTCGTTGTATTTTAAATAATATTATTTAGCAGATATTTTAAACGATATGTATTTTCTGACTATATACATGATAATATATACCTAATATGTATATTGTCCGAAAATACATATCACTTAAAAGATTTATTATTAAGTTAGATATGTAGATTTTATAAATTTTGCAAAAAATCTAAAAATGATTTTTGTCTTCGGATGGTCCTCCTTCTCTTCTTTGTGACATTGTTTTTCGGTTTTCTATCAATATTATCCTCTTGAGCAGTTGTTCTAATGTATTGACCAACGTTTTTCATAATGGTTTGCAGATTTTTATAGATATTAAAGGGATTTGAACTATTTTCCATGTTTTTTGTTTTTTATCTTTTGGAAAAATCAAATATATTTTTCAAAACAGAAGTGTTGAAGTGTTGAAAAACTTATTATCAATAAGTATTTGAAACGTTTTTTTTTATTTCTCCACAATTCCCATCAAAACTATTCACATTTCAATTTTCAAATTCACACACTTTTGCAAATCAATTAAAAAAAATTGTGTGAGCTTTTGTAAATTTTGATTCGTATCTTTTCAAAGATGACTTGA
Organism: Musca vetustissima; assembly: GCF_032173495.1. Taxonomy (NCBI): domain Eukaryota; kingdom Metazoa; phylum Arthropoda; class Insecta; order Diptera; family Muscidae; genus Musca; species Musca vetustissima. Next base: position 10,279 of record NW_026879300.1, read on the forward strand.
CGAAATTTGGTCAAAAGCAGACCGGTGGAATTCATGAGAAATATATGGAAGAAAAGAAAAAAAATCAACAATGCAAAAATTTAATAAATTATAACAGAAAATAAAACAAAAAATATAAAACCCCTACGATAATCACAAAGTAATAGTTAGTGATAATGAAATAATTTTGATGAATTGTTAGCAATACATCATCAATGATCGATCACACACACACACAGCGAGTAAATAAATTATTTGCGGTTTTTTAAAAATGTGTGAGAAAATAAATCTCACTGCAGTGAAACATTTAAATTATAAGTAATTATTTAATTATGCTACTGTTTAATTGATTTTTTTGGGATAAACTATATTTTGTTGGTAGCTATGGCTACGTAACAAAGATGACTGATAATGACAAGGTTGAAAATAATTTAAAAATCTTCATTATGATTCTGGGATTTTTCGGGGGATTTTTCCTAAAATCTGCAAGATCCAAAAAGTGGACTGATACTGATAACGCATGGTAGAGTATAAAATCCTCAAACAACTGTAATTTAGATTACAAAGTTATATGAGGCTATGCCTAAGGGGGGACTAATATTGATTACTTAGTGTAGGAAAATGGTGAATATTTGGGGATATCATTATATGAGGGCTATGCCTAATTAATGACCGGTATATCCCAATGTTGAGTGAGTATTAATAATTTTTGGTGGGGGGATTTGTTACCATATACGACTACAAAATACCAAATTTCAGCGAATTCGGTTAAAGAACGCGCTCAAGAACCTCAAAATATCGAAAATTGCAGGTACCCTTATATGGGGACTACCCGAAAAATTGACCTCTATTTATAATTTTCTGTGGAGAGATTTGCTACCCAATAATATCTGAAATTACTAATTACTATCACTACAGCCAATTCGGTGAAAAAATCCGGTCAAACCCCAACAAAAATTGGGAAATTGGGAGGTACCCTTATATGGGGGCTACCAGAAAAAGTGGATCTATATTTATAATTTTTAGTGGGGAAATTTGGTACCTAATAAGAACCCAATGTACCAAATTTCAGCGAATTCGGTTGAAAACCGCGCTCAAGAACCCTAAAATACCGAAAATTGGGGGTTACCCTTATATGGGGGCTACCCGAAAAAATTGTCCTATATTTATAATTTTTAGTGGGGAAATTTGGTACCCAATAAGAACCCAATATACCGAATTTCAGCGAATTCGGTTGAAAACGCGCTCAAGAACCTTAAAATACCGAAAATTGGGGGTATCCTTATATGGGAGCTATGCCTAAACGTGGACCGATAAAGCCCATCTTCGAACTTGACCTGTGGAGAGTACGATCTATCTCAATTCGTTTAGACGCTAGAGTGATTACAACAGACAGATGGACATGGCTATATCGTCATAGAATTTTATGCTGATCAAGAATATATATACTTTATAGGGTCGGAAATGATTATTTCGATGTGTTACAAACGGAAAAACAAAATTAATATACTATATAAAAATAAAAATTTGGCGTTTGACAATGTTAATCATTTAATTTGTTTCATGTACATTTGTTTACATCAATTTTTGAATATGATATCTCTCAAATGGCCGCCTCTGACGTTGATGACGTATTGTGCCCTTTTTGCTGTTTCGTTTGCCAACATTTCGGCCAGAATAGCGGCTATTTCTTCACGAATGTTGTCCTTGAGCTCTTCTACGGTCCTTGGCTTGTTAACGTAAACCATTGACTTCAAACATCCCCACAAGAAGAAGTCAGGCGGCGTCAAATCGGGCGAACGCGGTCCAAATCACCACTTTTCGACATCAAACGGCCCGGAAACAAATTCTTCAGAAAATCGATTGTTATGCGACTTGTGTGCGGTGGAGCGCCGTCTTGTTGAAACCAGAACTGCCTCATACGCTTTCAACGTCAATTGAATTTTGTACGGGAACAACTGCAAATCAATGCAAATAATCCATTGTAAAGTGGTCCGAGCCATGCCCAACTGCTGAGAACGGCGTTTTAGGGATGTTCTTGGGGACCTCTCAACACTGGCTCGTACGGCTGCGATATTCTCGGCCGATCGCCTTGGTCGACTTTTATATGGCCTCTTCGGATTAGAAAGAGTCTTACCAGGCGAAAATTTTTCGTATAAACGCTTAATGGTGTTCTTAGAAAGCGCACTTCTAAAGAACTAAACATTACTAAATTTAGTTCTAATGGTATATATATTGAACATATATAGCTACAATCTTGAAATTTTATATGGAATACAGGTTGGGAAGTGGTGTTAATGTATAGAAATGGTTTAAGAAATTCGTACTTGTGTACATAAAAAGTACTAAATGGTGTTAAATTTGGTACTATTTGTATTTATTTGAGCGTATTGAGATGGAATCCTGAAAATACGAATTAGGACTATTATTGGAGTATTCGATTGAGATAAATTAAAAAATCGTACGTATGTGTACGAAAAGTACGAAATGGTACTAAATTTGATGTAAGTTTAACAGATAAAGCTGGAGTCTTCAAATTGGGAATTAAAATTACTGTTGGACTGTAGGATTGCTGTAGTTTAGGAAATTCGTACTTATTGGTACTACTTTTCGTAAATGGCACTAAATTTAGTACAATTAGGATTTTGCTTGAATTGATAGAGCTGAAAACCTGAAATTTGGAATTAAGATTACTGTTGAAGATTGTGTTATAGAGAAATTCGTATTTATGTGTACGAAAAGTACTAAACGACACTAGATTTAGTACAATTAGGATTTGGGTAAACGGAGAGAGCTAGAAACCTAAAATTTGGAATAATAGTTGATTTTGGAATATAGAATAGAGATATGGAAGAATAGTACTTATGTGTACTAAATGGTATTATATTTGGTACAACTTGATTATGTGTGAACGGATAGAGCTGGACTCCAGAATTTTGGAATTAAAATTATATGATTGGCGTAGGAAAATCTTAATATATAAACAAAAATTATTAAATAGTACTAAATAGTTTACAAATTGTTTTTACGTGAACGTGATAGAGATGGGAGACAACTTTGGAAACTCAAATTTATGTGTACGAACAGTAAAGAGAATAGAAAATGCACTAAATTTGGATTTCGGTAACGGAGAGAGACGGAAACCTAGAATTTGGAATGTGGGCCACTGACGGAGATTAGAAAGAAGTACAAAAGGATTTTTGGTATTGATTTGAAGCATGGATACATACGTAAGCAGATGAGGATGCTCTTGAAGTGCTTGAGAGAAAGTTTCTCCGAAAGGGCCGATCTATGTCGACGGTGGATATCGCTGTCGAATGAACTAGCCATCCATTCTCGGACATTGATATAGTCAGACGAATTGAGTGGCTACGCCATGTTCTGAGAATGGACGAGGATGCCGAAGCTCAAAAGGCATATAAAAGTAAGAAATCTGATGGTTTACGCAGAAATTGAAAGATCAAGTGGAAAACAACATTTCGAAACATTGCAAAAGCTTCCCACAAGACCGACGCGCCTGGAAATCTGTTTTGAGCTCGGCTTATGGAATAAGTGTTCTGTCTAGAGTCAGCTAAGTAAATAAAAGCGTAGATTTTTAAGGAACACTTTTCTAAAGAACGTGACATGTTAAATAATATTTTTGTAAAGTACCTTCTGATCATCAAGGACTGAGTTTTCAACTATGTTCAGAATTATATTCGGGTATTAGTATAGAATATTTTTTAATGACCTTCAGACGTAGTTCCCTGTGCGTTCCTTGAATATCGGTTCAGATTTAGATATAGCTCCTATATGTATTTTCCTACGATTTAAGGTAAATGGGGCGCCAAAATCCATATATATATATATATATATATATATATCATTCGATTTGCACGAAATTTGGCATGGTATACTCAAGAGTGTTTAGAATGAAGTGTGTCAAGTTTCGAGACAATCGGGTCAGATTATAGCAATCGTATTTATTTTCGTCCGATTTAAGGTAAATGGGGTGATTATTAATTTTTATACATTTTTGAAGCCGATAATTATTTTTTAATAAAAATATTCAATGTCGGGTAATGTGGACCACCATAAAAAAGTGGGGCCTTTTCATGAGGACGAGTTCGAAACATGGGTGCATTTAATATGCGAGGAGGTATTCTATCCTCTGAAAACTCTATATGCGAAATTACAGGTGCCTCGGTTGGATAATGAAGCAAGGACCCTCTAAATACCGCAAATGGGGCGGTACCCTTAAATGGGGACTATTCCAAAACATTTACCCATATATTTTTTATTTATTGTTACCCAAGAGTGGAATAAATGGAATATTATCACAACCAATCCACAACCTACCTTTAACTAAATGGTGCATCTAAGTCCCTATAAATCTTTCGATATGCGCGAAATTTTACATGGTGTAGGGGAGACTGGGGCACCTTCGGCATCGGGGCACCTTCGGCAATCGCGTTTTCGATATGAAGCTCTCACCGTACATCACTAGTTTTGATACATAGGTATCGAATATCGAAATAAATAACTGACACAAAGTTTGAAATTTCTAACTAATAAGCTTATTTAGATACATGGGTTTTTGTATTTTTATAGATGTTTCTGTAATATTTCAATTCCATTTCGTAAGTATTTCGTATATAAAACTTTTTAAATTTTTAAGACAATAGTATTAAAAAGTGGTAAACTACGATGTGTATTATTATAAAAATATTCAAAAATATAATGCTTTTACAAGACTGATCGAAAAAAAATGAAAAAAAAAACTATAAAAAGTACATTCGGCATTTTAAAGTGGGGCACATTCGGCCATATACAGATTGTGCAATATTATTTCCGTAAAAGGTTTTTGAGTTTGTTTTTAAAACTAATCCTTTAATATTGTTCGAAATTGCATATATAAGATCAAACGTGCTTGTATTGACGAAAATGCGATAGAAAACCTCTATTTCTGATGGTGTGTGCGACCATGAGATGTAAACGTCCGCCGCTCGAAAATAAAGCCATATAATTCAAACATTGTGTGGCGTATTAAAGTCAAATAGAGCCTTTAGAGAATCAGAATTTCAACCAGACTGATAGCGATGACAATTACCCGGCTATGACTATGGTGCTGAATGTGCCCCATCAAATGCCGAAGCTACCCCGGTTTGGGGCACATTCGGCGAATTTGACTTTTTTTACAAAACTGTAAAATTTTTTAACTAATACTATTGTTTTATATATTTTTGGTACTATTTTTTATAATTAAGTGTCCGAGGACAATAATCAGCCATAAAGTTGTTATATATGTTGAATAAGTACTGAGATATAGAGCTCTAAAAAAAAAGTGCCGAAGGTGCCCCAGTCTCCCCTATTCAATTGAGTATAGAATGACGTGTGCCAAATTTCGAGACAATCTGGTCATTTTCGTCCGATTTAAGGTAAATGGGGCTCCAAAGTTCCTATATATCTTTCGATTTGCACGAAATTTGGAATAGAAGGAATTTTAATGAATATTTTTCGAGTACCTACCGAGAATATTTTTGAAGAAAAAAAGTTTAAGGGATTTTAAAAACAATATTTTTGAAGAATGATTTTTTTTTAAGAATTTTCTGAATTTGTTTAACAATATTTTGCGTGTGTTTCTGGACAATGGCTTTTAAAGGTTATCTTTTTAAGTATCTCCTGAAACGTGGGTTTTTAAAGAGTATTTTTCAATGATCTTTTGAAGTGTTGATCTTAAGAATATTTTGGTAGAATCTTCTGAAACGCGGATTTTTAAACAATATTTTTGTAATGTCTTCCTGAAACGCAGATTTGTATATCAACATTTTTTCAATGACATCTTAAAGAATATTTTTCGAGGACCTACAGAAACGATTTTTGTGGAAAAAAATTAAGGGACTTTAAAAAACAATTTTTTTTTTCAAAGATGATCTGAAGCGTTTTTTTCTCTCTTTTTAAATGCCTACTTTCATCAATTATCTCCAGACTAAAGGAATTATGATATAATTTTATAGGGTGGGGTTTCTTAAATATTGTTTTAATGTCCTTTTAAGACATTAATATGGAAAAATACTTCATGAAGACCCGTCAGAGGCGTTGATATTCTTAAATTTTTTTTTCCAAAATTTTTTTCAAATGTCCTTCCAAAACGTTGATTTTGAAGGTTTTTCTGAAGGAGACTTTTAAAAATGTGAAAACTTTGTGGTGAAAAGTTTCAAATTTTCTTTAAATACATGTGACGTTAAATATTGTAAAATGAATAGTTATAACATTTCGGCAACATTTTCAATTTATGACTGCTACCACATAATTAAATCAACGGTTCATTGTTACCAAAAAATATATATATTTCAAAGTAACGTTGGATTTTGTCTGGCCAAAGATCAAAAGACTATTTTTTCTAATAATATATTATGTAGGAGAGTGAATACGACCCCAACAATAAATAACCAATAATCATTAGCTGTTGAAAAAACGAAGAAGAAGAAAAAAAAACAACCAACTCTTCAATAGCTAAAACAGAGCTAAGATTTTTTAGCACGCCTCATGTGTCAAAGAATCGACTTTGTTGCTTAGCAAACAAAATTTAGCGGTAAATTTTTAGTTCGTATCCAACTAATATTCCAAAATTTAAAGAGGTGACCTAAGGGCACATTTCAACAACTGAAACGATAAAAAAAAACAAAAAAACATTTTATGATTTTTTTTGTGGATGACTTCTTGTTTGTTTGTTGTCTGGTGACCTTACTTTTGCACCACATTAACATTTCAAAATAATGTGTTTTTGGTAGTTTTACTAGAGCCCTACAAGAGATTGGGGGTATACAAAGTTCTTGTATGACATTTGTAAGTCTTCAAAGGGATATTTTTTGAAGTTTCAAGAGAGAGAGAGAACCATGCATTTTGACGTGGCTACTTTTTCAAAGACCTATAAAGGCGAGCACGTTTAAAGCATTTTTTCAGGGACATACAGAGGCGTGAATCTTTAAAGCATATTTTTTACGGACTATATAGGCGTGGATTTTTATATCCTTCACCACACTGTGGTACAGGGTATTATGTCTTTGTGCATATGTTTGTAACAGGTAAAAGGAAACGAGATAGACACATGGTTCCTTTTGAGAATATGCATATAATCATTTTTTAAGTCGATTTATGCATGTCCGTCCGTCCATGTATTTTTGTTAACAAAGTACAGGTCGCATTTGTAATCCGATTTGGATGAAATTTGGCACAGTTCACTTATTTGGCCCAAAGACGAACCTCATTAAAATTGGGAAAAATCGCTTCAGATTTAGATATAGCTCCTATATATATTATCGTCCGATTTTAGGTAAATAGTGCACCAAAGTCCCTATATATCCTTCGATTTGCATGAAATTTGGCATAACGTAGTGAATTAAGTCTAGAAAGATGTGTGTAAAATTTGGTGAAAATCGGTTCAGATTTAGATATAGCTCCCATATATATTATCGTCCGATTTTAGGTAAATAGTGCACCAAAGTCCCTATATATCCTTTGATTTGCACGAAATTTGGCACAGAGTACTGAATTAAGTTTAGGACAATGTGTGTTAAATTTCGTGAAAATCGGTTCAGATTTAGTTATAGCTCCCATATATTTTTTGTCCGATTTTATGTAAAAAGTTCACCAAAGTCCCTATATATCCTTCGATTTGCACGAAATTTGGCATAACGTAATGAATTAAGTCTAGAACGATGTGTGTTAAATTTCGTGAGAATCGGTTCAGATTTAGATATAGCTCCCATATATATTTTCATCCGATTTTATGGAAATGGTGCACCAAAGTCCCTATATATCCTTCGATTTGCACGAAATTTGGCAAATTTCGGTTCAGATATATATATATATATATATATATATCTCCCATATATATTTTCTTCCGATTTTATGTAAATGGTGCACCAAAGTCCCTATATATCCTTCCATTGGCCCGAAATTTGGATTTGTAAGTAAAAGAAGAACTCAATATGTGGCCGAATGCAAAAAAAAAAACATACTGAAATAAGTGTAACCTAATATGTGACAAGTTTCGATGAAATCGGTTTAGATTTCGAAATTTTGCTTTAAATTTAATTACATAATTTTGTCCCTTTGTAAGAAGCAACTCTATATCTGACCAAAATTTAGTATAAGTTGGAGAATGACATGTGTAATTTCATGTTAATGGTCCTTCAAAAATGCGACGTCTGTTAGGATTCCCTCTGTTGGGTATACCCAAAGTGGTGAAGGGTATCATATAGACGGCCCCGTCCGACTTTACTACTTTCCTTACTGGTTAGATATTTTTTTTTAAGGACCTACATATGCGAGGATTTTTAAAAAATATTTTTTCAAGGGCCTACAGAATATTTTATGAAAGTTATGATGTAGGATATCCAAAGGCAACTATAACCTTTTCCACTTGTTTCCCCATACATTTTGTGCCAACTCGAAAAAATAAAATTCTTCAACTATGACCCTTCGATGTTGTTTTAGTATTTTTGGTATTATTCTTCATCATTCATTGAAACGGAAAAGCGTTATAAAACTTTGCTAAAATATATTACCATTGTTTGTTGTTGTTGTCTTTTGTTGGTTGGATATGACAACATATACCCTAACAAAAAAAAAAAAAAAAAAAAAATAAAAAAAAAACTTGAAAGAAACCAATTAGTCAAAAAGAGAAATATCATATGCGTGCCAAAATGCCTAGAGCAATACTGTATTTTATTTTCCTGTTTTGTTTTTTTTTTTTTATTTTGACAAACGTATGTTTTGATGTTTGAAAGAATAAACCGACAGTCAGTCAAACCAATATACATACATTTGTTGTTAATGATGGTTGTTTGGTTTGGTTTGTGTTGTGATGTGTTATTTTCCAATGAATTTTATATTTTTAAGAAGAAATCAAAAACAAAAGTTTCAAATCGTTGCTATCATGCACCTGACTGCAAAGCGAACATCATCATTGCATATGTTTGTTATCACAATTTTTGAAAGTGAATAAAAAATAGGGGTATTTTTCAAGAAGTGCAAATTAAAAACGAAATCAAATAATTTTTTTTGGTTTTAGATAAAGAAAAACACACCTCAAATCCGATTTTGTTTTAATTCGAAGTATATATATTATATACCGATTTTTGGAAATACGAAATATTTCTAAGGCTTTTTTGGTTACCTCCAATAACCGTGTCTTTTACTTCATCTACCATATATTTTTTTTTAAAATTCCCGATAATTGTTTTTTGCACAGTGTTATTTTTGTGGAGATCTTCAAACTTATTAGCATCGATTTTTTTAAGAATACATTTTGAAGTGTGATTTTTTAAAGAATATTCTTGAAAAAAATTATAAGCTTGGATTTTTAAATTAAATTTGTATACCCTACACAACTATGTTGTCGGGGTATTATAGCTTTGTGCAGCCCTAAAAGTTTGTAACGCCGCGAAATATTGGTCCTAGACCCACCTTTAAGTATACCGATCGTCATATCTCGACTAGCTGAGCCGATCTAGACATGTGTGTCCGTCCGTCCGTCCGTCAGTCCATTATAATTTGTAAACACGATACAGGCCACAGTTATGGACCAATCTTCACGAAATTTTGCATGTAGGATGGGTCCTGGCCAATGAAGACCCCTATTGTTTTTGGAAAAGATCGCTTAATATTTAGGGGATGAAATGGACCAAAAACTTTATTTTTGTCTGATTTTCTGTTCGCTCCAGAGGCCGCAATAATGGCCCGAATATCGTGAAATTTTGCATGAAGAAGGGGATCGGGCCAAAGAATAAGCATGCCTGTTTTGATAAAGATCGGTCAATATTTAGCGGGTCGAATGGACCCTGACATCTGTGTGAAAAATTACAAAATTTGTATTCTATAGCATATATATTTACCACTGAAGGACATAGACCCGAGAAGTTGATATTATATTCAAGAGGAGTGGTTGACCTTTAAATTAAGATCAATTATATTGTTGTATGTGCTCGGATGTGGGAGTTACACCTAAATATTTACAGGTATCTACGTATTCGTATATTATTTAGTAAACCATTATCACTCTATAGAGCGGAACTATAGCGCTGATGGCTTTAAAATGTTCCATGAGGTTGCAGGTATGGTCAAGGACAACACCTATAATTTTCGGTGATGATCAGATAATAATTTTGGAATTAAGTGGACCGAAAACTTAATTTTTTGTGTTATTTTCTAGTCGATCTATAGACCACAAATGAAAGCCGAACATCACAACACAACCCACGGTGAAGGGAATCTGGACAATAGCTGTACTGAATACTCGTAATATTCGGAAAGTATGTCAGTGTGGGGAAGAGGTTCTGCTTACCTCTAATTGGGCAAATATAACGAAATATTGCCCAGGCTTGGAATAAATATCCGCAGAAAATTTAAGTTCCGTGGTAGTTGTGTAGGGTATCGTATGGTCGGCCCCGTCCGACTATACTGCTCCGCTCACTGGTTAATACTATTTTCCAATAATTTTTAAAGAATTTCTTTTGAAGTGGTAGTCATTCATAGGTGTTCCTTCAATGAACATTTTTAAAGGACCATCAGGCTTTTAAGCGTGGATTTTTAACGGGAGAGATTATATTTTTGAAGCACCATCCGTTTATGCGTTGTTATTTAAAGAATATTTTTTGAAGGCCCTTCAAATTAAAAGCGAAGACTTTTATAAAATATTTTTCAGCGATCATCAGATTTATAAACGTAGATTTTTTAAAAAAGTATTTCTTAAGGACCATCCGATTTATAAGCGAGCATTTGGAAATAATATTAGGTTGGGGGAAAAGAAATCCATTAGGCCGATCGTCGAAAATGTCAATAAAATCGGAGAAATGATTGAAGTTGACCGGCATGTTAGCAGTCGTAACAAGAGCCCAGAAGCTAAAAATAGACCATAAAACTGTTTTAAACCATTTACACAAAGTTTGATTCAAAATTAAGCTCGTTGTTTGGGTGCCACACAAATTAACAGAAAAAATAGGATGGATGGAATTGCCATTTTGGAAGAATTGATCAAACGGAATGAGATAGACCCATTTCTGAATGGAGAGAGAAATGGATCACATACTGGCGAAAACGATCGTGGTCAAAGAGCAAAGCTTCTCAAACGGGAGTCAAAATAGGACTGGCGGCCAGGAAGGTTCTGCTATGTATTTGCGGATTATTTACTATGAGTTGCTTCCATATGGCCAAATGCTAAATTCTGATCTCTACTCTCAACAACTGGACCGTTTGAAGATAACAATTGACCAGAAACGGCCAGAATTGGGCAACAGGAGAGGTGTCGTATTCCCCCAGGACAACGCTAGGCCACACACATCTACAGTGACTCCCCAGAAATTTCGGAGCTTGGTTGGGAAGTTTGAGTGCATCCGCCATACAGTCCTGACTTGGCACCAATTTTCTTGCATTGAAAAATTGCATTAATGATAAAAAATTGTTATCCAGGGAGGATTGTGAAAATCGACTACTAGAGTTTTTTTTTGCAAATAAAGAGCAGGACTTCTATGAGAGAGACATTATGAAGTTACCTTTAAAATGGCAACAAATCATATAACAAAACGGTGCATATTTGGCCCAAATCGAACATTCCGAAGCATGTTAAATAAAGTCCTATAATTCATATAATACTAATGGATTATTCTGTAGTGTTACCATTACCATACCAGAGGTTGGGAATGTTAAGGGGATCGCTTTCAAATTTTACATGGTCAATGACATCGCCTATATTTGTCAGTGATGATCAGTCGGTATCCAGGGGATAAAATTGACCAAACAAATTTTATTTTCTGGGTTTGTAGTTTTTTGATAGACGACTATTATAAGCCTAACATCACAATTTTTTACGGGAAGGGAATCTGGGCTCGACAACGAAAAAATGACCTCAAGGTCATTCATGCCCATTAGGAATTTTCAACCTTCTAGGCCATTACTTCGATTTTGTCGCACAGTGTTATAATACTTTCTAAGCAAGGATAGGGAAAATGGAAGAGGACGAATGAACTATATGGATATACATTTCTTGTCTTTGAGAACTCTATCTGAAATCTTATGATCGATCTTTTTGTCGACAATTTGATAGTGTATAATGGTGTGTATCGTTATATGGGGGCTACCCTTTAAAGTGGACCAATATTAATAATTTTTTGTAGGAAGATTTGCTACACAATGATAATTTATACCCAATGAGGACAACAACACGTGACAAGGATCGGACAAGTGGAGGAAGTGGAAAAACGTGATTAAAAAATACGAATTTCGATTTCTTTCACATTAGAAAGGACAAGGGATGAACGATTTGATATCGGAGCTTGTGGAGAAATATTTTAAATTCGAGTTATGAAGGTAGTTTTCAAGCAGACGGGCCAAGGTAAGAAATATTTTTTATGATGATATCTGTTATGGACGAGCTGAAGAAAGATATTAACACTAGATTGCCGAAGGCGGGCATTTTGACCATTTTTCAATTTCAAGTACAAAAACAACTGTGCATATAATGGAGGTGGACATTATGAAATACCTGCAATCGGTTGAAATTTTTATATTGGGCCTAACACACAATACAATTTTGGTAGGACAATTTGACACCCAATGAAAACCAAAAATATAAAACTAAATAAAAATTACGTCCATAATACCCAAAATCTTGGAAGTTTCCTTTTTAAGGGGCTACCGTAAAAAGTCGATCAATATATATGAATTTTTACAGGATTTTCCACTCCGTTAGAACCAGAATACTAAATTGAGGCAGATTCGGTTGAAAAAGCTGTCTAAACAGTCTCAAAATACCGAATATTGAGAGGGCTACCGTGAAACATGGACCAATATAGATAATTATACCCTTCACCACACTGTGGTACAGGGTATTATGTTGTTATGCATATGTTGGAACAGGCAAACATAATCGAGATAGACCCATGGTTCCTTTTTAGAATATGCATAGAATCATTTTCTGAGTCGATTTATGCACGTCCGTCCGTCCGTCTGTCCATGTTAAATTGTAAACAAAGTACAGGTCGCATTTATGATCCGAATTGGATAAAATTTGGCACAGCTCATTTGTTTGGCCCAAGGACGAAATTGGGAAAAATCGGTTCAGATTTAGATATAGCTCCCATATATATTTTCGTCCGATTCAAGGTAAATGGTGCATCAAAGTCCCTAATGAAAAGTCCTGTAATGAATAAGGTCTGGAATGATGTGTGCAAAGTTTCGTGAAAATCGGTTCAGATTCAGATATAACTCCCATATATATCTTCGTCCGATTTAAGTTAAATTGTTTACCAAAGTCCCTATATATCTTTCGATTTGCACGAAATTTGGCACAGCGTACTAAATTAGGTCTAGAACGATGTGTGCAGAGTTTCCTGAAAATCCCATATATAGCTTCGCCCGATTTTAGGTAATTGGTGCACCAAAGTCCCTGGAAATCTTTTCATTTGCATGAATTTTGACATAGCGTACTGAATTAATTCTAGAATGATGTGTGCAAAGTTTCGTGAAAATCGGTTCAGATTTAGATATAGCTCCCATATATATTTTCGTCCGATTTTAGGTAATTGGTCTACAAAGTCCCTATATATCTTTCGATTTGCACGAATTTTGGTATAGGGTACTGAGTCAAGTTTAGAATGATGTTGCCGATTGACACAACGTACTGATGTAATATAAATCTTTGGCAAGTTTCCCTAAAATCGGTTCAGATATAGATATATAACAAATACGATTCGTCAGTTAGGATACATATGTAGAATATACCTAAAGTGGTGAAGGGTATCATATAGTCGACCCAGTCCGACTTTACTACTTTCCTTACTGGTTTTTGGTTTGGTTTCGGCTCCGTGATAATAAATATCTTGCCGTATTAGCTCAATATTTTTATTGAAATATTAGCTAAGGTCTGGCATTTCAATATAGTATTTTTTATTGTTGCAAAATTCATGGACCGGACAAAAATAGATTATACCATCAAGATTGGGATATATATATTTTTAATTTTATTTTAAGAACATATTTCAGACCTGTGCTCAGTAAATAATGCACTTAACGCACTTTCCACAAAATGAAAATAGAAGGAAAAAACAACATCCAAGTAAAATAAACACTTTAGGTCAACACCTTAGATATGGCTAAGCTGAACTCACTATCTCTTTCCCCATAGCTCTGGCTTGAGAGGCTTAAGCAAAACTGGATTAAGTAGTTTAACGCCCTAATCTGACGAGCTCGCACAATAACGACTGGCGCCAGTCATTGTACGGCCTAATGGGATCAGACGGAAAATATTCGCTACAAAAACAACAAAACGAGCTGACCTGGATGCACTTGTTCTACTTCGACCTTCGACACAAACAGAAAACATTACAGTGTGTTTGTGCGTGTGCAAAAAATATTGTTTACTCCTTGCCACTTTGGAGTAGGTAGTTCGAAAGTGCAAGGATTAACTGAATGTAGGCTTCCTTAATCCTTCACTTGTTTATATTTGCAAAAGGGTTTAGTTACGCTTCATAATGATTTTGTGCATTCAAGTTAAAGCGTTTTATTTACTTAGGTCCTCCCTGAGGCTATGCGCCACCCCGTCATTACCATTTCCCCGTGTGTTATTCTAAAAGATTTTACACATTTTAGCCAAGGAATGGAAATGGAAATAGGGTTATTGTTTTAATCTCAAATCAAGCGGCATTGAAATAACAAAAATTGACTCTTTTTGTTCGAAAAAGTCATTAGTAGAGCAGGATATTCGTAGAATTTGCAGAATACAGATTGGATTAAGAACGGGTAAGACAAGTGGAAGAAATGTAGGAAATGGATCTAAGAATTTTATTAATTTAATTAATAATTAAGAGGAAGTTTATACTCAATTGTTTTGTACTAGAATTTCTTAGGTTGAAATTTTAAGGACTCTCGAGGACTCATAGTTCCCCCCGTACAATCCATTAAATCAAAAATTTTAACAATTCATCCTCAGTCTATGGGAACAATATTAGAATGGGGAATACAAACGATTTCGCAACACTTTTTTTTTTAATTTTTATGAATGTCGTCCCAAAAATTCCCACTCCCGATTTCAAGTGGCAGGAGCGGCATTTTTTGTGTGTGTTAATTGAAAATTAACAAAGTCATCTTTTAATCCAATAATTTCTTTTATTCGATAACAAATCGAAAACAACACAAAAAAAATCCTTGAAAGAAATCAAATTTAAGTGGTGCTCGAGCGTCATATGTCCATCAACAAATCAAAGGATAATAACAAGTTGCCGCAATCCGGTCCGGACAAAAAAGGGAAGCACTAAATAAACAATGGAAAAGACAAATTGAAACTCAATAAATCTGAAAAGTAAACAGAAAAGTGATCAGCAAATGATCTGATTATGGTGATGTGTGATGACTGGCATTGTTTGTAGAGGGAGGTAGGAATGGAAAGGGCAAGACAGAAATAATTGAGGGGGCCTCAACAAAGAAATCTGATCTTTCTTAGTGGGAAAGCTGAAGGGTGGGGAGTTTATTGTAGACGAGGTGATGGACAGGGAAAGTAGAAATTCTGAAGGCAGGACAGGACGACTATGGTAGACAACATGAAGGGTAGAGTTTATATAGACGGGTAGAAGGACAGGGAGTCTCTATAGACGAGGTGAAGGAAGACTTTATAGACGATTTGAATGAAGTCCTAATAGATGAGAAAAAGATCCCCCTTTTACAGAAAAGCTGAATGAGTCTTTATCGAGGAAGTATTTATAGACGAGCTAAAGGGTAGTCTTTATTGACGAGCTAACGGGAGTTTTTATAGACGAACTGAAGGGAGTCTTTCATAGTCGAGCTAAAAGGAGCTAACGAGCTAACAAAAGTAGTCTTTCATAGACGAGCTTAAGCAGGGAGTCTTTCATAGACGAGATGAAGCAGGGAGTCTTTCATAGACGAGCTGAAGCAGAGAGTCTTTCATAGACGAGCTGAAGCAGGGAGTCTTTCATAGAAGAGCTGAAGCAGGGACTCTTCCATAGTCGAGCTGAAGCACCGAGTCTTTCATAGACGAGCTGAAACAGCGAGTCTTTCATAGACTAGCTTAAGCAGGGAGTCTTTCATAGACTAGCTGAAGCAGGGAGTCTTTCGTAGACGAGCTGAAGCAGGGAGTCTTTCATAGACGAGCTGAAGCAGGGAGTCATTCATAGACGAGCTGAAGCAGGGAGTCATTCATAGACGAGCTGAAGCAGGGAGTCTTTCATAGACGAGCTGAAGCAGGGAGTCTTTCATAGACGAGCTGAAGCAGGGAGTCTTTCATAGACGAGCTGAAGCAGGGAGTCTTTCATAGACAAGCTGAAGCAGGGAGTCTTTCATAGACAAGCTGAAGCAGGGAGTCTTTCATAGACGAGCTGAAGCAGGGAGTCTTTCATAGACGAGCTGAAAATAACCTTTATACGCGAGCTGAAGAGAACCTTTATACGCGATCTGAAGGGAGTCCTTATGGACACCTTAGATATGGGTAAGCTGAACTCACTCTATCTCTCCCTATTTCTGGCTTGAGAGGCTTAAGCAAAACTGGATTAAGTACGTTAACGCAGGGAGTCTTTCACAGACGAGCTGAAGCAGGGAGTCTTTCATAGACGAGCTGAAACAGGGAGTCTT
>NW_026879301.1:0-26496 GCF_032173495.1 Musca vetustissima
TAATTGTTAATTCAAAAGCGTGTTACATTTAACCAAAACGAGGACTACCAAAATGATGCCGCATGTCACTTCTGCAGAATACTCCAGTCGTACACTTGCCAAGGAGATTTGTGTGTGCCACAAGTGTGGCACTTTATGACATTTGCTGAGCCGTTGATTTTTTAAGAGTCCCCCAATTTGAAATTTGATGTCTTCTTGGCAGTCAAGTCAGTCAAGCGAACTGTTGTAATGAATTAAGTGGGACTGTGCAAAAAGGATGACTCCCGCATGGGTGGTTGGCGAAGGTAAGTTTTGTAACAAAAGGTACGTTTTGTAATAATCATTGACATAAATTATGCAAAAAATCATTACCATTGTCATCATCAAAAAAAAAAAAAAAGCAAGGCATAATTTGTATTGGCCTATGAGAAGGGGAAATCTTCCCGCTACCAGGGACAAAGATTTGCAATTTTCTGGCTAGATGTTAGGGATGCCAAATGAGATGGATTTATAAAAAATGGATTTACTAAGACGTGGATTTTTTCAGGGCCTATCACAGGCGTGGATTTTTAAAGAGTAATTTTCAGAGTCTATCAGAGGCGTGGATTTTTTAAAGAGTAATTTTCAGAGTCTTTCAGAGGCGTGGATTTTTTAAAGAGTAATTTTCAGAGTCTATCACAGGCGTGGATTTTTAAAGAGTAATTTTCAGAGTCTATCAGAGGCGTGGATTTTTTAAAGAGTAATTTTCAGAGTCTATCAGAGGCGTGGATTTTTTAAAGAGTAATTTTCAGAGTCTATCAGAGGCGTGGATTTTTTAAAGAGTAACTTTTCAAGAGCGATCTAAGGCGTGGATTTTTTAAAGAGTAACTTTTCAAGAGCGATCTAAGGCGTGGATTTTTTAAAGAGTCATTTTTCAAGGGTCATCTAAGGCGTGGATTTTTTAAAGAGTAACTTTTCAAGAGCGATCTAAGGCGTGGATTTTTTAAAGAGTAATTTTCAGAGTCTATCCGAGGCGTGGATTTTTTAAAGAGTAATTTTCAGAGTCTATCAGAGGCGTGGATTTTTTAAAGAGTAATTTTCAGAGTCTATCAGAGGCGTGGATTTTTTAAAGAGTAATTTTCAGAGTCTATCCGAGGCGTGGATTTTTTAAAGAGTAATTTTCAGAGTCTATCCGAGGCGTGGATTTTTTAAAGAGTAATTTTCAGAGTCTATCAGAGGCGTGGATTTTTTAAAGAGTAATTTTCAGAGTCTATCAGAGGCGTGGATTTTTTAAAGAGTAATTTTCAGAGTCTATCCGAGGCGTGGATTTTTTAAAGAGTAATTTTCAGAGTCTATCCGAGGCGTGGATTTTTTAAAGAGTAATTTTCAGAGTCTATCAGAGGCGAGGATTTTTTAAAGAGTAATTTTCAGAGTCTATCAGAGGCGTGGATTTTTTAAAGAGTAATTTTCAGAGTCTATCCGAGGCTTGGATTTTTTAAAGAGTAATTTTCAGAGTCTATCAGAGGCTTGGATTTTTTAAAGAGTAATTTTCAGAGTCTATCAGAGGCGTGGATTTTTTAAGGAATATTTTTTTCAGGGTCTATCAGAGGCGTGGATTTTTTAAAGAGTAATTTTCAGAGTCTATCAGAGGCTTGGATTTTTTAAAGAATATTTTTTCAGGGTCTATCATTACAACTCCAAATTGTCACCCCTATTGTCTTGTGGTTAAGGGTACATCTTGACAAGGACATCATTTGCAGAAAAAAACCTCACACGTCTCACTGTAATAATAATACCTGTGACAACAAGCTGTGGCAATTCTAGATCTCATTATATTTTCTGTGCTAGAGTATTTTTTTTACGAATTTCGTTTTTTTTTTGTTTTTTTTTTTTGTGGTAACATGGCATTGTTAAATGCTTTCATCTGCAATTCCTTGCCATTTCTCGCTCTCTCATCTTCGTTGTCATCGTTGATACTTGAATTTTTAATAAATTCCTTTCAACGCTTTTCTTTTTCCCATGCAACAATATCCTTGTTGCTATTGTTGCCTTTGTTTCATTATAATTCACTTTTTGGTTGTTGTTGTTGTTGTCACCGACCGTTATCATCGTTGTTGTTGGTTGTTCACTTTTGCGTCCTTGCCTCAGATGAAAATTCATAATTTTTTATTACACGACAATGTGCATGTGTAGTGTGTACTTATGATTCTTTTGCTTCTTCGCCTTCTTGCCCGTAAGTATGCGTGTGTGCCCCATCCCACCCCGCCTCATCACTTTTGCCCACTTGTCATTCACTTACTCATCAGCATTGTCATTTTTGTTGTTCTCGTTCGGCGTCTAATGTTACTTTGTTACAGCTGTAAGTATTATTTACGCATATTAAAATTTTTGCGTTTAGCATCCAGAGAGCAACCACCCCGCTCCACCCCTTATGTTCACATTGATGATAATTTTGTGTTCAGTTTCCTTTTTTAATACACCTGAGATTTTTGTCAGTCGTTTGATATGTGAATTTTTGTGACCGTGTGCATCTGTGTGCGTGCGTTCGTGTGTCATTGCTCTTCTTCGTTTATTATTCTATTTTAATTTTTATTATTTTTTATATTTCGTTATAAATTATTCAAATATAATTTAAAGACTTTCGGGTTGGTTTTTTGGTATTGGAGGTGGATTGTAATAAAAAATAATAATGGGACCAGTTATAGAAAATTGTTTTTTTATAAGTATGTCTGTCTCAGACTATTGTTAATACTAAGCGTATGTGGTATACATCTTTTACATGAAGCATATCCAAAGTATGATAAAAAATTGAAAAAATTCAGTTAATTACATACATATACATTCGAATTGGGTTCAGATGTATATATGACACCCATATATTGAGATGTGTTGTATTACTGCATATAGAATGTCGTGTGTCAATTTTGGTTTAAATCGACCCAGATCAACTCCAAGTCTGTCCGATTGAAATAAAATTTAGCATAGAATGCCGAATGATAAGAAAATGGATAGATTGAAGTCGGTTCACCTACAGATAAATATTTCATACTTATTTGTGTTCGACTTCATATGTATGGTCCAAACGTCTGTTACAATAAAAATCTTAGGAACATCCCTGGTATATAACCAATGTGGAGGGTATCATATTGTCCCTACCGTTCGATATAACCTGACTGGTTATGATTAGCATAGAAAACAAATTACCTCTGATACATTTATGTAGAATTATCTTGTGGGTTGTGGGCTAATGAGAGCATATACACGGCCAAAATGTGTCTCACCCATATATCGAACTTCGACCCCTAGTTCTATTGGACTAAATCCGTTTCAGACAATTTTAAGTCCATTTTCAAATATCCATTTGTCGGCCTTTTATCGACTTACGCCCACGAGTAACTGTTTTCATCCAAAATTTGCTAAGTTCAATCAGGCCGAATTTAAAAACGTTGTTTCAGTCAGGGACCATCGCAAACATGTTAAAAAAATTCCCAACAAGCGTGGATTAAACACTTTTTTAAGGGCCGAACAAAAACTATATTTTTTTGCATTATTGCATTGTGTTTACCAGGTTTAAAACATCTCTGATTAAAGTATTCGATGTAGGTATCCTGGGTTCTTGGATGGTAAAAAAATAACTGTTCAAAGTTTTTCGATATAGGAAATCGTTTTAGTGTAGCTACCATATGCAGGCAGTGATTTGGCATTTTAACTCTTTGCAGAAAATCTTCAAAGTAGGTCCATGTTAGGACATAGCCTTAGGTTTTAGTCGCATTTTTCTACCAAAGTACCTATAATTTGACATTTCTAAATCATAAATCCCGTCAATAGTTGTCTTGTCTCCTTTTTTGTGCACGGGATATAGGATGCTGAGGCTCCAATCATTGGGCATGCATTACTCTAGCCAAATTGTACTAATCAGCTGGTGCATGCTCCTGAACAGCATCAGACCACCGGTCTTGAATATTTCGTCTGGTAATCCATCGGCACTTGCTGCTTTATTGTTCTTCAGTCGATTGCTACTTTGACCCCATCGTGGCTCGGTGGTATACACTCGATAACGTCATCTCTTATTGGTTCTGGGGTATCTTCCCCACGTCCACTGTTTGATACCAGAAGCTTTGCAAGATGATCCTTCCAGATCCTGTATCTGCCACCAGTTTTCCATCTTCAGGAAGATGTGTCTGCACCAAAACCTTCAGTTTTTTGGTGTTTTACTCGTGAGTAAAATTCCCGGACTACATTCTGACTTCTGTACATTTCGATTTGCTCACGCTCACGCTTTTGTTCTTTTCCCTCTCTTCTCTTCTCCTGACAATTCTCTCTCGCGGTGTTTGCAGTTGTGTCCTATACGCTGCGTTTTTCATAGCAGTAGCATTACGATACTCCTGATAGTACAATGGGTTTCTTGGTGGTGGTCTTTGGTACCCAAGTGTTGCTTCAGCTTCAGTTTGTAGGGAGTGGGTAATTTTTTGCCATTGAGCTTCTATTATATTATCGGGATAAGAAGTGCTTTCGGCTATCTGTCGTGTTTGCAGGTTTTTGATGTCGAGTTTCCGTGTTACATTAGAACGCACTTTTGCTGCTACATTAAAGCGATATTCGCTCCTCGTATTGATCGAACGTCTAAAACACTGGATGAATGCTTTCCGTCTATCATAATCGAATTGATTTCTCGTTGCTTGATCAGGAGAAATCAAGGTGGCCTTGTGTATATCGAAGTGCTTGAATCTGGTACTGCTAACTACCACGTTTTTCTTTGCTGTCTCGAAGTCAATCAACCTCATGCCTTTTTTCGGATGTTTCTTCATGGAATCTGAATTTTCCGACAGTGGGGCCAAAAATATTTTCCTTTCCGATTTTTGCATTAAAAACTCCTAGTAGAATTGTAATGCCATGGCCAGGGCAGCGGTCATATGATATTTCCAGGCGCTCGTAAAAATGTCATTGGTATGTTCATCTTTGTCTTCCGCGCAAATAAGACTGATGTAGAAGAACTTCGCTTTTATGCGGATTATTGCAATTCGCTCATCTACTGGAGTGAATCTGGAGATGAGGTCTTTTATTCTCCTATTAACCATAAATCCGCAGCCAAATTCATGTCTCGTTTCATGTCCGCAATAATACAGGGCGTAGTCACCTAATTTACTTACGCCAGTCCCTTTCCATCGCATTTCCTGTAAGACAATAATATCGACTCTATAGTTATTGAGTACATCCGCCAAAGAGAACACTGCATCTGTTCTGTACAACGTGCGCACATTCCAAGTGCAAATTCGCAGATCGTGGTCCTTTATACGTTTGCGGAGGTCGTCAACACTGGTATGGTTTGGTTTTCCTTTTTCATTGCTTTTTTCATAGTAGGAGGGTTTCTCCGAGTGGTGGCAACTAACCCGATGCCTCAACCCATTTTTTGTAGTTCTTATGGGTGAACTCGCTGCACATATTAGCTCACTATTTCATCGGGTCTCAACAATTGAGATGAAAGAGGGACCAAGATAAGCCTGGACTTCGCCATGTTAAAGCCAATCATATCCGTTGCTTGGTATCTATCATCCCCTACGCCACCCTATAAACTGTCACAATTTTGAAAAATTATAAAAAAAATATTCCGTATCGTCACAAGGCAGTGATTTCGTAGATGATTTCGTGAATCAAAATAACATACAAAAGTCAGGATAAGTGTATATTGACCATGTTTTGTAGTAGCCACTTTAGTGTCTGTACGTATTCATATTCGACGAAAATGTTCGATATTGGACTATAGTACGAAATAACCTTAAATATAGCGCCTCATTTTCGGTATTTTGAAGGTTTCGGTCGCAATTACCGACCAAAGTGACTGTAATTCCGGGTACTTGAAGGTGAATACATTTTTGCAGAAAATATTCCTTTTGATACCACACACCGATCATGCTCCTTTTCGGTGTTGTAGAGGTCTTGGCTGGGCTGTAGTTTGGCTTTTAGGGTTTTTTCTTTATAGAAAAGTTTGTCCCACTACATTTTCGACATGTGATTTGGTATTTCAAATCTTCACAGAAAATTTTCAAAGGTCCATGTTTGGAAATAGCCTTAGATCTCAGTCGCATTATTTTTTCCGAAGTGGCTAAAATTTTGCATTTTTAAATCCTAGTGAAAAATACTTCTTCCTAGAAAATGTTAATGTTTTATAGCCTTCATGCAATGGCCCCGCTTATTTTTTTATATGTTCCAAGCTCTGTTTTCGAACTGAGTGTCGGTAATCTATTTTTTGTGTATATCTACTAGCACCCATATAAAGCTCCCGATGGATTTAAAAACTTCCGAATGACGTCACATAGTGCTGTTTATAAAAAAATCAGTCCGACCGCACTTAACCGATGTTTTACTCATCTTTGTCTACAATAACACCCAATACATTTTATTTTCTCTATCACGTCTTAGCACAAAAAATTCAGTGTTTTGTTACAGATATAATTATAACAAATGACATTACGAATGGCTTTTTAAATATGCATATTTTTTATTTTACACCATGACGGCTGATGTGGCTAATTTTTGTTGTTTTCGAACTTTTACAAAAAAAGAAAGAAAAACACCCCCAAAAAAAGATTTCTTCGCGAGAGAGATGATAAATGAATGTTGAAATTATTATTGCATCCACCTCATGTTACGCAGGAGGAGGATTCCATTTGTTTCCTTCGCCGAGTTTACAATGCATAACCACAACGATTTGTTTTCTTCGGTTGGTTCAGCCACACGACCCGGAAAAACCAACTTTGCATACTTTTAAGGTTTGATTTCTCTATTTTTTGTTATGATGTCGATTTTTTTCATTTTTCTTTTTTGTTCATTTTGTTGACTTTCCAACTGTCTTTTGTCGTCATATTTATGTCCATTAAAAATAATAACCGTGAAAATGTACATGTTTTACCATATTTCGTTTTTTTTTACTTGTGGAAATACTGCGAGTTTTTCTTACGGCGAGTCGTATTTTTTTGGGGAACTGTCGAAAGTCGGAAAATTATGATTCTATTTGGAAATGTGAATCTACCATGGCCACATCTGTTGTATTGTAAGTGATGTTGCTGTTATTTTTTTATTTTTTGTAATTTTTGTTTTGTTATGATCTTTTAATGATAATTTATCATTTATGTAAATGTGACTGCCTGTCTGTAGGAGGAATGCTACAAATGTTCGAAATAATCGAAAGTTATTGGGAGCAAATGTGGACGGTAAATACAATAATACAATTTTCAATATCATAACATATATTGAGCGTTCCGAAAGTACTAAATATGGATTTAAATGTATAATATTCTGCGTAAATATAAACAAAATATTTCTTGGAAAGGAATGGTCATTAAAATAATATTTATTTAAGAGATGCGTTCTTTTGGTAATATCTATATTCGTAAAATTTTTGTGTAACGCCCATATAACTATGAGTGACATAGGGGATGGTAGATACCAAGCAACAGCTCTGACAGGCTTTAACATGGCTAAGCCCAGGCTTATCTTGGTCCCTCTTTCATCTCAATTGTGGACACTGACCTCCTCGCGGTGCCACCTAGGGTAGCTCTTTCATCATCCGTTGAAATTGAGAGCTGATATGTGCCGCGAGTTCACACATAAGATCTATAAAATAATGGGTTGAGGCGTCGGGTTTGTTGCCCACTCTCGGAAAACCCCTCCTACTATGAAAAATCAAAGAAAAAGAAGACCAAACCCCCCTAATGTTGACGACTCCCACAAACCTATAAAGGACCACAATCTGCGAATCTGCACTTGGAATGTGCGCACGTTGTACAGAACAGGCTCAGTGTTCGTTTTGACGGATGTACTCAAGAAGTACAAAGCCGATGTTTTGCCTTGCAAGAAATGTGATGGAAAGGAACTGGCGTAAGTAAATCAGATGATTACGCCCCGTATAATATCTACCAAGAAACGAGACATGAATTTGGTTGTGGAGTTATGATTCTCTCCAGTAGATGATCTTATGGTTACAATCCGTATAAAAGCGAAGTTCTTCTACATCAGTCGTATTTGCGCCCATGAACAGACCAAACACATATTTTATCAGCGCCCAGAAAAAGCATATGACCGCTGTCCTGGCCATGACATTAAAATTCTGCTAGGGGATTTTAATGCAAAAATCGGAAGGATAAATATTTTTGGCAACACCGTCTGAAAAGTCAGCCTCCACGAAGAAACATCCGACAACGGCACGGATTCAAGCATCTCGATATACACAAGGCCACATGAATTTCTCCCGATCGAACAACGAGAAATCAAATCGATCATGTTGAGATAGACGGAAGACATTCACCCAGTGTTTTAGACGTTCCATCGATACGAGGAGCGAATACCGATTCGGATCATTACCTTGTGGCAGCCAAGGTTCGCACCCGTCTTAATGTAGCAGCAAATGTGCTATCTAACGCAACACGGAAACTCGACGTCGAAAAGCTGCAAACACAACAGGTAGCCGATGTCTACTCCGCTCAACTTACCCACCTGCTTGACGAAAGCACTTCTTGTCCCGATAATGAAATGGAACACAATGGCAAATAATTACCCACTCCCTACAAACTGCAGCAAAAGCAACACTTTGGTATCAAAGAACACCATCGAGAAACCCATGGTACCATCAGTAGTGTCGTAATGCTACTAATGTGAAAAACGCAGAGTATAGGGCAACCCTGCAGACAGTAGCAACACGTAACGTGATGGAGAATTATCGGGAGTAAAGGAGAGAGGAGAAACGTATTTTCAGATAAAAGAAGAAAGAACAAGAAAAACGTGAGCGTGAGCAAATCGAGATGTACAGGAGTCAGAATGAAGTCCGGAAATTTTACCAACAAGTAAAACACCAAACCGAAGGTTTTGGTTTTAGAGATGAAGAAGGAAACCTGATGACAGATACAGATAGCGTGTTGAGGATCTGGAAGGAGCAATTAAAAACTTCTGGTATCAAATAGTAGTGGTGAAAAAGATACCCCAGAACCAATAATGACGGTATAGAGTGTATACCACCTAGCCAAGATGAAGTCAGAATAGCAATCAATCGACTAAAGAATAATAAAGCAGCAGGTGCTGATGGTTTACAAGTCGAACTATTCAAGACTGGTGGTCAGATGCTGGTAAGGAGCATGCACCAGCTGATTAGCCCTTTCAGTGTCAAACAAAATTTTTGTCGGAATAAAAATCTATAATTTTGTACTTAAAATCATATGAAGGCACAAAGTTTAGAAAAAAGCAATTCCTATTCCTGTCTTTCAGCAAAATCAAAGACATCAATTGTAACGGTACCTAGCATAATCGAAAAATTGCACAGGAAGAGAGTAATTTTAAATGTCGAATATATTCGACAAAAACACTGAAAGGGTTAGTACAATTGGCTAGAGGAATGCATCCCCTATGATTGGAACTACAGCATCCAGGAAAGGAGACTAGAGCCAATTATAGAGGAATAAGTCTCCATCGCATCCCATATAAAGTACTATCCAATGTGCTGTGTGAACGACTGAAGCAAATAGTCAATGACATTATTGGGCTATACCAATGCGGCTTCAGACCTAGCAAATCCACCATTGACCAGATTTTCACTCTGCGCCAAATCGTGGAAAAACCACGAAAAACATATCGACACATTCCACCTATTCGTCGACTATAAAGCCGCATTCGACAGCCCTATCTGTTTAGAAGTGTTTAAAGCCATGTCTGCGTTTGGCATTCCTGCAACATTAATTCGGCTGTGCAGGATAACTTTAATTGGCACAAGATCAGCAGTTTAAGTTGGAAAGGACCTCTCGGAGTCTTTTAATACCGAACGAGGATTCAGACAAGGTCGTGTGACAGACAGTTTGTCGTGTGAGCTTTTTAACATCCTGCTGGAAAAGGTCAAGGGTGAACAGAAATGACACTCCGTACACCAAACAACACATGTTACTCGCCTACGCCGATGACATCGATATAATGGGTCGAACATTGCGTGCGGTAACAGCCACCTTTGAACAAATTGAGAAGGAGTCTGCCAATGTTGGTCTGGCAGTAAACAGCGAGAAGACCAAGCAGATGGTATCAACACGCAAGACGTCCAGTAGACTCGGACCAACTGTGGAACTTGAGAACTACAGCTTCGAGGTAGTCAAGGATTTTATATACCTTGGTACCGCCATAAATAAAACGAATGACATCAGTTTTGAGACTCGTAGAAGGATAGTGTTGGCCAACAGATGCTACTACGGTTTGAGTAAGGAACTTATAAGCAAGGCCACCTCACGCCAGACCAAACTCACACTCTAAAAGACGCTGATACTACCCGTGCTGTTGTATGGATCTGAAGCATGGGTACTTGCGAAAGCAGTTGAGGCAGCTCTTGGAGTATTTGAGAGAAAAAGTCTTCGGAAGATATATGGACCGATCTGCTTCAACGGTGATTATTGACGTCGAATGAACCATAAGCTGTACCAGCTATTCTCGGACATCGACATTGTTAGACGTATTGAGCTGCAGCGAATACGTTGACTATATGACCTAGTGAGAATGAATGAAGATGCCCCAGTCCAAAAGGCACATAGAATCGAACCAGTTGATGGTTCACGCAGAAGGGGAAGGCGACGAATAAGAAGGAAAGATCAGGTGGAGGAAAACATTGCCGAATATAATCTTTCACACTCGAAAAACTACGCAAAATACCGACGCGCCTGGAAATCTTTTTTAAGCTCGGCGTATGGAAAAAAGTTCAGCTACGTAAATAAGTAATACGCTATACAAAATTTCGTTTAAATAAAAAAACAGAGTCTTTGGTGCCCTATTTACATGAACTGCATCCAATTGGGATCATAAATACGACCCCTGCTTTATTTACAATTTTATGTCAACAGACAGGTCGGACGTGTATAAATAGACTCCGAAAGGGATTCTATGCATATTTTCAAAAGTATTCCTGTGTCTATTTCATTTTTTTTTGCCTGTTACAAACATATGCACAAAGACTTAATACCCTGTATAGTTTGTGGGTGAAGTACCAGTGATTATGGACCTATATTGTCAATAATTGCATGTATCTATGTTTAGTATAAATATTAAGGTCCGCCATCAGGATTTACTATTCGCTTCATATAAGGTATAAGTTTTTATCAAAGAGTTCATCATCTGTGGGGAGTTACAAGAAGAAGTTGCCCTATAGACCCCATCTTCTGATTTAAGGGAAGGGATCCGAAAATTCCAACGGTATTAGAAAGAGTACATGACTGGCTCTCGTACGAACTAGGATTATTGACTTCGCTCTAAAATTAACAAAATGGCGGACCTTTGAAAAAAATATTTTTGGAAAATCGCAGATTTTTTACCACAAACAAAGTTAAAAAATAAGGAAGATCTTCATCACAGAGAAACGTGTAACAATTTGGAATCGATTGGGTTATTAGTTTTTGAGTTATCGTGCCCGCCATTCGCAAAATAGAAAAACGTGTTTAAAGTTTGAGAAGCCCTTTAGCCGTTACTTGATGCTGACACAATAAATCGGCTATATTTTCAAGATTTCTTGAGATTTTCACTTGAAATTTTGTAGGGACATTATTGAATTAGTGTAGATTCGAATTAAAACAAAAAAATTTTGAACCCAAGAATGGGGGGTCCCCTTAATGTAGGTCTGATAAAATATCACTATGTACAATCAATGGATCAAATCGGTTACTTCACTCACTTGAAATTTTATTTACATGTTTAAAAAATGTTGAAATGTTATATTGTGTGGGAGTGACCCGAAGTAGCGGACCGATAGATCCCATTTTCTTACTTGATATAGATTTAGTAAATGTATTAGGGTGTGCAAATTTTGGATAAACTAAATTGGACACTCAATTCCATTGAAAGTGGATTTAATAATT
The DNA here is from genome assembly GCF_032173495.1 of Musca vetustissima. Classification (NCBI taxonomy): domain Eukaryota; kingdom Metazoa; phylum Arthropoda; class Insecta; order Diptera; family Muscidae; genus Musca; species Musca vetustissima. Next base: position 11,832 of record NW_026879301.1, read on the forward strand.
TTCAAAATTTTAACACTTTGTGGATGTTGTACTAGAAAGAGTGGATCGATGATTTCCATCTTCGGACTAGATCAAGGCTTGCTACAAATATAACGATGTGAAAAAAGTTTGGACGAAATTTGGATATTCCGTTCACTACATATGAGATTTATAAATTTTCAAAATGCTGACACTTTGTGGGGGAGGTACTGGAAGGATTCGACCGATGTTCCCCATCTTCGAAGTTGATTTAAGTTTGGAAGAACTATTGCGATATGCAAAGTTTAAATTAAATCGGTTACTACCGTTGTGTGCCAGGCAGGCATATATTGTAAATCAATATATCGATGCGGCACAGTTAGCCATACGGCTAAGGGCATAAAATGTAATTAAAAATGTCTGAACATTACAAATATCTAAAATCGATCGACGTTTGTATATGAGGGCTATGTCATGATAATACCTTGAGCATACGGAAATGACGAGTGACCTTTCTATGTTCTGTGAATATGTTTTTTTACTCAGGAAGTCCTAGGACAAATTAGAGCCTAGGACCATTTAAAATTCATATATGACCATTAATATTGTATGGGTGCCAAACGAACAAGTAGGCTAATAATTTCGAACAATTCAGCTAAGAAAACATGTCCAAAATCCTTGAAATACTGAATATTGGGGCGACTACACCAAATTGAGGACCATATATCATATTTAGAGTACCAAACATCATAGTAGTAGTAGCAAAGTATGTGTAAAAAGTCAAATCTCTCTTTTAAATATTTCGAGCTCTATCGTGATTTGAACGTACAGACTAACGGACATGGACCTTGAAATGTTTTTAAAGAGTCCACACCCAAGCAGACCATATGATACCCTACACAACTTCCATGGAAATCTAATTTTCTGTGGGTTCTATATTTTGAGCTTGGGCATAATTTCGTGATATTTGCATTGTCTTGACCGACTAGAGGTCAACAAATATCACTAATGATGTTCGGCTTTCAATTGTGGCCTATAGATCGACTCGAAAAAAAAACACAAAAAAAGTTTTCGGTCGAATTCATCCCAATATTATTATCTGATCATGACCGACAATTATAGACGTTGTCCTTGACCATACCTGGATCCTCATGGAAAATTTCGAAGCTATCACGCTATATAACCGCCCTCTTAAAGATTTAAGTGAATTCCCTTTTAGCGCGTACAAACAACTTTTACTGGTCAAACCAAATGTGAATAACACTAATTTAGGGGAATTCCCTTTATGTATAAGATCAATGTCTTTTTTACACGGCTTCTTCTGGAACCCATCTACCGTATAAAAACAGACTTAGGTGTAATTGGTATTAATTTAAAGGTCAACCACTCCTTTTGAATATACTATATATACGCCATACAAATTTTGTAATTTTTCACACAAAAGTCCGGGTCCATTTGAACCGCTAAATATTGACCGATCTTTATCAAAACAATAATTGCGGCCTCTGGAGCGTCCAGAAAATCCGACAAAAATTAAGTATTTGGTCCATTTCATCCCCTAAGTATTAACCAATCTTCACCAAAAAAAATAGGGGTCTTCATTGGCAGGAACACATCCTGCATGCACAATTTCGTGAAGATTGGTCCATAACTGTGGCCTGTATCGTGTTTACAAATTATAATGAACAGACCGACGGACACACATGTCTAGATCGACTCAGCTAGTCGAGATATGACGATCGGTATACTTAAAGGTGGGTCTATGACCAATATTTCGCGGCATTACAAACTCTTGGGGCTGCACAAAGCTGTAATACCTTGACAACATAGTTGTTTAGGGCATAAAAATAGCCAATGTATGAGCCATAAAATAATATTTAATTGGTCGTTAATCCACGCTTTCAGGGGGTTCTTAAACAAATTGAGGAAATGTTGGAAAATTTATGTTTTAACGCACTACGCATTTATATGGATTTGTAGCTAAAAATATGTATTTTTCAAAACCTACTCCTTTAATGATATGTTGTTTTTATATCTCTGAAATTCTTTTTAATTCTAAAATAATGTTATCTATTTGATTTGTTACTCTATTTAATTTAAATTGGACTTGAATAATAGAATTACTGTCTCTGTTTTCACTTACACTCCATTAACCAAATCAATTTCAAATCCCAACACAATTTCGTTATATTAAATTGATTAAGAAAATATTTTCACAATAAACACAAACTGTAACATCAAACCACATTCATACAAATGGCGATGGATGGAGTGATTGCAGCAACACCCTTCTACAACCACATCTGCAACCTTGCTTCTTTTTCTAGATAACCCCTTCTTCAATAAAGCAAAAAAAGTCAGGCATTTGTGAAATGGCAACAATTTTTGATTGATCTGTGTGGAATTGAGATAAAAATGCTAAACGGGGTTTTATCGGTAGACAACAACAGTAGCCAAAACAAAAATCCTCACCCAAAACACAAATGAACTTAGCAACAACAACATTTGACCAACAAAATAAAAATCCATCAACCAAAAGAATTCAATTATGAAACAAAGATGTAGAACGGTTTTTACAAATTTGCCATTTAGTTGTGACGTCCCTTCAAAAGGGCGGACAGAAAAAAATAACCAACGGAAATATGGGTGTGTTAGAGTCGCCCAGACAATGTGTGTGTGTGTGTGTTTACGATTGTGTTGGTTAACTTAATTTCCGTTAAAAACGAAATAGACAACGGATGTGGTCTTCGTTATTGTTGCCGATTTCAAATAATTTCAAGTTCGTTGTTGTTTTTTTCAATTTTTTAGGTCGGGTTTTTTGTTTTTTTTTTCGATACAAATTAATAATTTTCCTTTTGACATGTTGTCAGAAAAAAATATATGATAAGTGAAAAATAAATGGATGACCCTTTTTAGTTGTTTATTTGGGGTACCCTATATGAAATCATTCAAATATCTTTAATAAGTCTACGTTAGGATGACCTTTAAAAATATATTTTAAATTTTTTGAATATATTTTAACATATTATTAAGTACCCTCTATATACGCAGGAAAACATATTTTTTTAAGGAACATCTATAAGACTAGATTTATTATTTATGAATAAATCTTAAAAAATTGTGTTTTCCTAAGTTTATAGAGGCTACATAATAATATGCTCTGAAGAAATATATGGGTATATTCAACAGATGAATCCTAACAGACGTCGCATTTTCAAAGGACCATCAAAATTAAATTAGATCCACAAACATGTCATTCTGCAACCTATACTACTTTTTTCATTTCGTGCAAATCGAATGATATATGGGGACTATGGTGCACCATTTACATAAAATCGGACGAAAATATATATGGGAGCTATATCTAAATCTGAACCAATTTTCAGGAAACTTAACTCACATTATTCTAGACCTAATGACACATAGGGACTTATACCATAGACAGACGACAGCCTTAATTTGCATTAAAAAGTTCCTAATTTGAATTAATATTTACCCCTGACAGACGAGAGTTTCTGCATTTATGAACCAGTTTTTTGTTTCAAAACTATTGTTTGTCTGTGTGTATGATTAAAATTTTCACAATTGTTTCCAATATTGTTTGGGATTACATCTTTATGAAATGGATACATGGCAGAACGGAAGAATAACAGCTAAAATGGTAGTAAAACAGCTCCCGATTGGAAAAATGTTGAAATTTGCCTTTATATCTATTTTTTTCATAAACGTAAACAAATTTGACAATAAATAATTTATTTTCTACAGCATTGCCATATTAGAATTGTTTAATTCAGTATAAATTCAGTTTGATTTTGTGAATTTACGACACATGAAAATGAGGATAATGTACAAGTTAATTTGAATTAAGACTGTTAATGCAAATTAAGGCTGTCGTCTGTCTAGGCTATTAGGTGCACCATCTACATAAAATCGAACGAAACTATATATGGGCTATATCTAAATCTGAACCGATTTTCATGAAACTCAGCACACATCATTCTAGGCATAACTCATTACACTGTGCCAAATTTCGAGCAAATCGAATGATATATAGGGGCTTTGGTGCACCAATTACCTTTAATAGGACGAACATATATATGGGAGCTATATCTAAATCTGAACCGATTTTCATGAAAATCAGCACACATCATTCTAGGCCTAATTCATTACACTGTGCCAAATTGCGTGCAAATCGAAAGATATATAGGGACTTTGGAGCACCATTTACATTAAATCGGACGAAAATATATATGGGAGCTATATCTAAATCTGATCAGATTTTTCCCAATTTCAATATACTCACATAGCTGGCTTGTTACAGGACGGACCTTCCATCTCCTCCAATATCGAAGATCATGTTCTAAGATTTTGTCTTCTACTTGATCTTTCCATCTAATTCGTGGTCTTCCCCTTCTATGTGAACCATCAGTAAGTTCGCTTTTAAATGCCTTTTGTGCTGGGGCATAGCCACCGTAGTCGCTCCAGCTCAATTCGACTGACTACGTCTATGTACGCATACACATTGTAAAGCTCGTTCGTTCGACGCCGATATTCACCGTCGACGCAGATCGGCCCGTAAATCTTTCGGAGAAATTTTCTCTCAAACACCCCAAGAGCTGCCTCATCTGCTTGCGCAAGTACCCATGCTTCAGATCCAGTGTGAGTTTGGTCTGGCGGGAGGTGACCTTGTTTCTAAACCGCTTACTTAAACCCTGGGGCAACACTAGCCCTCTCCGCATTTCAAAACTGATGTCATCAGTTTTATGTGTGGCAGTACCAAGGTATATAAAATCTTTAACTACCTCGAAGCTGTAGTTCTCAAGTTACACTGTTGGTCCGAGCCTACTGGACGTGTTGCGCGTTGATACCATCAGCTTGGTCTTCCCCCCCCCCCATTTACTGCCATACCCACTTTGGCAGACTCCTTCTCAATTTGTTCAAAGGCGGCTCAAAATGTTAGACCCATTATATCGATGTGATCGGCATAGGCGAGTAACAGATGCTGTTTGGTGTATAGAGTGCCATTTCTGTTCACCTTGCGTCTTGTATGACCTTTTCCAGAATTATGTTAAAAAGACCACACGACAAACTGTCAGCTTGTCTGGATTCTCGTTCGGTATTGCAGGGCTCCGAGAGGTCCCCTCCCACTTTAACTGCTGATATTGTGTCAGTTAAAATTATCCTGCATAGCCGTATTAATTTTGCAGGAATGCCGGATGCGCTATCGCGCTATAGGGATATCGAATGCGGCTTTATAGACGACGAATAGATTAAATATTTCGATGTGCTTTCGTGAGCCTTTTCCAGGATTTGGGGCAGATTGAAAATCTGATCAATGGTAGATTTGCCAGGTCTGAAGCCGCATTGGTATGGTCCAATAATGCCATTGACTATTGGCTTCGGTCGTTCAAACATGTTGGCTAGCTGGTATACACTCAAGACCATCATCTCTTCTAGGGTATCTTCTTCACCGCCACTATTTGATACCAGAAGCTTTTCGAAATTTTTCCTTCTTCATCCCTACAGAAACATGTGTCTGCACCAAATCTTTACTCGTTGGTAAAAATTCTGCATCCTGTACATCTCGATTTGTACGATATTTCTTGTTCTTTCTTCTTTGTTCTGAAAATACAATTCTCCCGATAATTCTCCATCGCATTACGTGTTGTGTTTTTATACCCTTTACCACACTGTGGTACATGGTATTATGTCTTTGCGCATATGTTTGTAACAGGCAAAAGGAAACGAGATACACACATGGTTCCTTTTGAGAATATGCATAGAATCACTTTCTGAGTCGATTTATGCATGTCCGCCCGTTCGTCGGTCTGTAGATGTTAAATTGTAAACAAAGTACATGTCGCATTTATGATCCGAATTGGATGAAATTTGGCACAGCTCATTTGTTTCGCACAAGGACGAATCCTATTGAAATTGGGAAAACTCGGTTCAAATTTAGATATAGCTCCCATATATAATTTCGTCCGATTTTTAGAAAATGGTGCACCAAAGAGTCAAATTTAGGCCGATTGGCACGAAATTTTGCACAACGGATTGAAATTTAGATAACCTAAGGTTTGCCAAGTTTCATTGAAATCGGTTCAGATTTAGATATAGGTCCCATATATATTTTGGTCCAATTTTTAGCAAATAGTGCACCAAAGATTCAAATTGAGGCCGAATGACACGAAATTTTGCACAACGTACTGATGTTGGGACAGTCTAACGTGTGCCAAGTTTTATTGAAATCGGTTCCTATATATATTTTCGTCCGATTTTTAGCAAATAGTGCACCAAAGAGTCAAATTTAGGCCGAATGACACGGAATTTTGCACAACGTACTGAAGTTAGGACAGTCTAACGTGTGCCAAGTATTATTGAAATCGGTTCAGATTTAGATATAGCTTTCTTATATATTTTAGTCCCATTTTTAGCAAATGGTGCACCAAAGAGCCAAATTTAGACAGATTGGTACAGCGTGATTTTACACTACGTTCTTAAGATAGTATAGCCTAATATGTGTTAAGTTAAGGTATTAAATTGAGCCCAGAATATTACGTTTCGTTGAAATTGGTTCAGATGCAAATATTGTTCCTATATATATTTTCGACTGACTTCATTTTAATTGTCCTTCAAATAATTTAATTTAAATCAGTTTACAAATTTTGTCCCTTTGCCCTCCATACTATGGTGGAGGTTATAAAAAGGTACAAATGTATCCGGTTATTGATCGTAGTAACCCTTCTATCAATAACGTCGGTTCAAAATATGCGAAGTATGTTAGGATGCATCTCTTGAATATATCCAAAATGGTAAAGGGTATCATATAGTCGGCTCCGTCCGACTTTACTACTTCCCTTACTGGTTTTAACCTACATTTATGGATGCTTCTTAAAAATATATACATCTGGGATCATCATCTCTGGTACTTTGCCTACAAGACTCAACATTAGTGTATACTAGATACTAGATGTCATGGGCTGAGGGTATATAACCGTCGGCAACACCGACAGACACTTTTTTCATTTGTTTTCTTTTTTTTAATAATTTTAATTTATTTTCGGATGCATAAAAAAAATGTTGATATGATTGATGATTTCATTATTGTCGTTTTTTTATTCGGTTTAAATAGCACAGCCGAAAAAAAGTCAGACGTAGACGATTATGAAATGAAAATTGAGGGATGGCCGTAAAAAACACATATTCTTACCCCTACTCCTTTTTCAAACAAAAATGGTATTTATAGAAAAGGAAACAAATTTACAATTGACCATTTTTTTATTTGGATGATAAATTATGATGGATATGGGGTTGCGCAATTTTTTTTGTAGCCAGGCTTCGTCTTTCATTTTAATTGTTTTCAAATATTTGTTTATTAAAATATTTTTTAATTCATATCAATTTAATAGATAGACTGAAGGGAGTATTTTATAGATGAGCTGAAGAAAGTCTTCATAGGCGAAATTAAGGGAAAGATGCTTTAATAGACCTCGAAAAATATTTACAAAAAAAAAAAAAAAAAAAACACGCCTAATATACTTTAAAAAAATACTTTCCACAACTAATAACGTTTTTAAAAAATCTACAACTTCAAAAAAAAAAAATCTTTAAAAGTCTTGGCCTCAGAAAGTCAGGGCATCAGAGAGTCTTTGGAAACCCAGTAGTAAAGTCGGACTGGGCCGACTATATGATATCCTTCACCTCTTTGGGTATATTTTACATATTTCTCCTAACAGACTCCGCCTTTTCGAAAGAACATTGACATGCTATTGAACAAACGTGAATATGTGAGCTGCTAAATTTCATTTCATTCGGGCAAGTTTAGAATCGTTTGCGTACAATAGGACAAATTTATGTAAATCGATTTTATTTGCATACATTTTATTTCAATCAGATATCTGTTTGTGTCTGAATCTGCACCAATTAAAACCAGTAAGGAAAGTAGTAAAGTCGGACGGGGCCGACTATTTGATACCCTTCACCACTTTGGGTATATTCAACAGATAAATCCTAACAGACGTCACATTTTTAAAGGACCAGTAAAATGAAATTGGATCCATAAACATGTCATTCTGCAACCGATACTAAATTTGTTATTTGGACAGATATAGAAGCTATATCTAAATGTGAACCAATTTTCACGAAACAACACACATCATTCTAGACATAATTCATTACGCTGCGCCAAATTTCGTGCAAATCGAGATATATATAGGGACTTTGGTGCACCATTTACATTAAATCGAACAAAAATATATATGGGAGCAATGTACAAAATTTGAACCGATTTTCATGAAACTTAGGCCACATCATTCTAGGCTTAATTTAGTACGATGTGCCAAATTTCGTGCAAATCGAAAGATATTTAGTCACTTTGGTGCATCATTTACCTTAAATAGGACGAAAATATATATGGGGGCTATATCTAAATCTGAACCGAATTTCACGAAACAACACACATCATTCTAGACCTAATTCATTACGCTGTGCCAAATTTTTTTTTGCAAATCGAAAGATATTTAGGGACTTTGGTGCATCATATTCCTTAAATCGGACAAACCTATACATGGGAGCTATATCTAAATCTGAACCGATTTTTCCAATTTCAATAGGGTTCGTCCAAATTTCATCCAATTCGGATCATAAATGCGACCTTTACTTTGTTTTCAATTTAACATGAACAGAAAATCCACGCCTCACAAAGTCATTGATGGTCCTTGAAAAAATATTGTTTGAATAATCCGCGCTTCAGATAGTTCTTGAAAAATATTGTTTGAATAATCCGCGCTTCAGATAGTTCTTGAAAAATATTTTTCAAAAAACAACGCCTCATATATCCACGCCTCATATACTCCCTGAAAAAATATTCTTCAAGAAATCCACGCCTCAGATAGTCCTTGAAAAAATATTCTTTAAGAAAACTAGTTCTTGAAAAAAATATTCTTCAAGAAATCTACGCCTCAGATGGTTCTTGAACCAATATTCACTAAGCAATCCACTCCTCAGTTAGTCCTTGAAAAAATATGCTTTAAAAAATCCACACCTCAACTAATCCTTAAAAATACTTTTTTCTAATCCACGCCTCAAATTATCCCTAATTTTTTTTTAATCCTTGAAAAATTATTGTTAAAAAATCCACTCATCAGTTATAGGAGGTGATGCAAATGTGGTATACCCATTAGTTTTTTGATAGCCAAATTTTTATTTTTTATCCGATTAAATTGAAATTTTACACGTAACATGCAGCATGTGTTGTCTTTCCATGTATCAATTTGAAATTAATATTATTATAACAATTTAAGAGATATTTGAGAAAATATTTGAAATTCCATTAAAAGTGATTTAAAAAAAGTGCAGGTAATGTGGTGTACCGCATGATGTTAATGTGGTATAGTATAATTTTCACTTCCAATTGATATCTTAAATAATTTATTTTTTTAATGAATGTGAAGTAGCTCGAGATTTATGTCTGTTAAGATTTTTAACGGATACGTTGAGTGGAACTTTAATTTTTATTATTTAATAATGTCTACACATGGCAATATTTAATTTTTGTACCGAGAAGTAGTTAAAATTCCATAGCCTTTGTTTTTCATCCTTGTGATTCATGGTAGACTAAATCCACGCCTACAAATGTTTCACATAGTAAAAAGATTTTGTCTAGTGCTGGCCTTTTTTCATTCAGAATCAAATACCACATTACCTACACTTGTGCCCTTGAAGAAATGTCTAGTTTTTTTCCAAATTGGTGATTATGTGGTGCAAAAATATTATTTGATTTTTATACTCATACTGATTATTTTAATGCTTTAGTAAATAACGATTAAAGTACATCCTTGAAAAATAAAAAATTAAATAAATTAAAATTAAAAAATTTTAATAAACAGGTCATTGCTATCTTGAAAAATATTCTTTTAAACAGCAAACTATAGAACATTGAAAGTTATTCTAAAATTTTCAGTTTTGAAAAAAATTCTTTAATAAATCCACGCCTCAGTTGGCCCTTGAAAAATATTCTTTAATAAATCCACGCATCAGTTGGCCCTTGAAAAATATTCTTTAATAAATCCACGCCTCAGTTGGCCCTTGAAAAATATTCTTTAATAAATCCACGCTCAGTTGGCCCTTGAAAAACTTTGCACATATATATTTGAAGATTTAAAAGAGCCCTTGAAAAATAATTTACAAAAAAATATTTGTTTTTGTTTTGCCCTTGAAAAATTTTTTGTAATTAAATCCAAGTCCTTATTTTTGAAAAATATTCATAATAAATCCACGGAACAGTTGGCCCTTGAAAAATATTCTTTAATAAATCCACGCCTCAGTTGGCCCTTGAAAAATATTCTTTATTAAATCCACGCCTCAGTTGGCCCTTGAAAAATATTCTTTAAAAAATCCACGCCTCAGTTGGCCCTTGAAAAATATTCATACGAATAAATCCACGAGAAACGTTGCAAAACCGTTTGGAACCGATTGGATTATTATTCTTTAATATCGTGCCCGCCATTCCCTTGAAAAAATCTTTAAGAAAAACGCAGTTGGCCCTTGAAAAAAGTTTGAAAAGCCCTTCAGCCGTCACTTGATGCTTGAACAATAAATCGGATATATCCAGAGTTCTTGAGATTTTCCCTTGAAATTTTGTAAGAAATTCTTTAATCAGTTGGCCCTTGAAAAATATTCTTTAATAAATCCACGCCTCAGTTGGCCCTTGAAAAATTTTCTTTAATAAATCCACGCCTCAGTTGGCCCTTGAAAAATATTCTTTAATAAATCCACGCCTCAGTTGGCCCTTGAAAAATATTCTATAATAAATCCACGCCTCAGTTTTCCCTTGAAAAATATTCTTTAATAAATCCACGCCTCAGTTGGCCCTTGAAAAATATACTTTAATAAATCCACGCCTCAGTTGGCCCTTGAAAAATATTCTTTAATAAATCCACGCCTCAGTTGGCCCTTGAAAAATATTCTTTAATAAATCCACACCTCAGTTGTCCCTTGAAAAATATTCTTTACATAATTCTAGACCTAAATGATTGGCCCTTGAAAAATTTCTGCAAATAAATATATAGTTGGACTGTTTACAAAAATCTTAAATATATATACGCCTCATTGGCCCTTGAAAAATTTTTCCCAAATAAATCCACGCCTCAGTTGGCCCTTGAAAAATATTCTTTAATAAATCCACGCCTCAGTTGGCCCTTGAAAAATATTCTGCAATAAATCCACGCCTCAGTTGGCCCTTGAAAAATATTCTGCAATAAATCCACGCCTCAGTTGGCCCTTGAAAAAACCTTTAATAAATCCACGTTCAGTTGGCCCTTGAAAAATATTCTTTAATAAATCCACGCCTCAGTGTGGCCCTTGAAAAATATTCTTTAATAAATCCACGCCTCAGTTGGCCCTTGAAAAATATTCTTTAATAAATCCGAAAAATATTCTTTAATAAATCCACGCCTCAGTTGGCCCTTGAAAAATATTCTTTAATAAATCCACGCCTCAGTTGGCCCTTGAAAAATATTCTTTAATAAATCCACGCCTCAGTTGGCCCTTGAAAAATATTCTTTAATAAATCCACGCCTCAGTTGGCCCTTGAAAAATATTCTTTAATAAATCCACGCCTCAGTTGGCCCTTGAAAAATATTCTTTAATAAATCCACGCCTCAGTTGGCCCTTGAAAAATATTCTTTAATAAATCCACGCCTCAGTTGGCCCTTGAAAAATATTCTTTAATAAATCCACGCCTCAGTTGGCCCTTGAAAAATATTCTTTAATAAATCCACGCCTCAGTTGGCCCTTAAAAAATATTCTTGAAAAATAATAAATCCACGCCTCAGTTGGCCCTTGAAAAATATTCTTTAATAAATCCACGCCTCAGTTGGCCCTTGAAAAATATTCTTTAATAAATCCACGCCTCAGTTGGCCCTTGAAAAATATTCTTTAATAAATCCACGCCTCAGTTGGCCCTTGAAAAATATTCTTTAATAAATCCACGCCTCAGTTGGCCCTTGAAAAATATTCTTTAATAAATCCACGCCTCAGTTGGCCCTTGAAAAATATTCTTTAATAAATCCACGCCTCAGTTGGCCCTTGAAAAATATTCTTTAATAAATCCACGCCTCAGTTGGCCCTTGAAAAATATTCTTTAATAAATCCACGCCTCAGTTGGCCCTTGAAAAATATTCTTTAATAAATCCACGCCTCAGTTGGCCCTTGAAAAATATTCTTTAATAAATCCACGCCTCAGTTGGCCCTTGAAAAATATTCTTTAATAAATCCACGCCTCAGTTGGCCCTTGAAAAATATTCTTTAATAAATCCACGCCTCAGTTGGCCCTTGAAAAATATTCTTTAATAAATCCACGCCTCAGTTGGCCCTTGAAAAATATTCTTTAATAAATCCACGCCTCAGTTGGCCCTTGAAAAATATTCTTTAATAAATCCACGCCTCAGTTGGCCCTTGAAAAATATTCTTTAATAAATCCACGCCTCAGTTGGCCCTTGAAAAATATTCTTTAATAAATCCACGCCTCAGTTGGCCCTTGAAAAATATTCTTTAATAAATCCACGCCTCAGTTGGCCCTTGAAAAATATTCTTTAATAAATCCACGCCTCAGTTGGCCCTTGAAAAATATTCTTTAATAAATCCACGCCTCAGTTGGCCCTTGAAAAATATTCTTTAATAAATCCACGCCTCAGTTGGCCCTTGAAAAATATTCTTTAATAAATCCACGCCTCAGTTGGCCCTTGAAAAATATTCTTTAATAAATCCACGCCTCAGTTGGCCCTTGAAAAATATTCTTTAATAAATCCACGCCTCAGTTGGCCCTTGAAAAATATTCTTTAATAAATCCACGCCTCAGTTGGCCCTTGAAAAATATTCTTTAATAAATCCACGCCTCAGTTGGCCCTTGAAAAATATTCTTTAATAAATCCACGCCTCAGTTGGCCCTTGAAAAATATTCTTTAATAAATCCACGCCTCAGTTGGCCCTTGAAAAAAAAATATCAGTTGGCCCTTGAAAAATATAATAAATCCACGCCTCAGTTGGCCCTTGAAAAATATTCTTTAATAAATCCACGCCTCAGTTGGCCCTTGAAAAATATTCTTTAATAAATCCACGCCTCAGTTGGCCCTTGAAAAATATTCTTTAATAAATCCACGCCTCAGTTGGCCCTTGAAAAATATTCTTTAATAAATCCACGCCTCAGTTGGCCCTTGAAAAATATTCTTTAATAAATCCACGCCTCAGTTGGCCCTTGAAAAATATTCTTTAATAAATCCACGCCTCAGTTGGCCCTTGAAAAATATTCTTTAATAAATCCACGCCTCAGTTGGCCCTTGAAAAATATTCTTTAATAAATCCACGCCTCAGTTGGCCCTTGAAAAATATTCTTTAATAAATCCACGCCTCAGTTGGCCCTTGAAAAATATTCTTTAATAAATCCACGCCTCAGTTGGCCCTTGAAAAATATTCTTTAATAAATCCACGCCTCAGTTGGCCCTTGAAAAATATTCTTTAATAAATCCACGCCTCAGTTGGCCCTTGAAAAATATTCTTTAATAAATCCACGCCTCAGTTGGCCCTTGAAAAATATTCTTTAATAAATCCACGCCTCAGTTGGCCCTTGAAAAATATTCTTTAATAAATCCACGCCTCAGTTGGCCCTTGAAAAATATTCTTTAATAAATCCACGCCTCAGTTGGCCCTTGAAAAATATTCTTTAATAAATCCACGCCTCAGTTGGCTCAGTTGGCCCTTGAAAAATATTCTTTAATAAATCCACGCCTCAGTTGGCCCTTGAAAAATATTCTTTAATAAATCCACGCCTCAGTTGGCCCTTGAAAAATATTCTTTAATAAATCCACGCCTCAGTTGGCCCTTGAAAAATATTCTTTAATAAATCCACGCCTCAGTTGGCCCTTGAAAAATATTCTTTAATAAATCCACGCCTCAGTTGGCCCTTGAAAAATATTCTTTAATAAATCCACGCCTCAGTTGGCCCTTGAAAAATATTCTTTAATAAATCCACGCCTCAGTTGGCCCTTGAAAAATATTCTTTAATAAATCCACGCCTCAGTTGGCCCTTGAAAAATATTCTTTAATAAATCCACGCCTCAGTTGGCCCTTGAAAAATATTCTTTAATAAATCCACGCCTCAGTTGGCCCTTGAAAAATATTCTTTAATAAATCCACGCCTCAGTTGGCCCTTGAAAAATATTCTTTAATAAATCCACGCCTCAGTTGGCCCTTGAAAAATATTCTTTAATAAATCCACGCCTCAGTTGGCCCTTGAAAAATATTGTTTAATAAATCCACGCCTCAGTTGGCCCTTGAAAAATATTGTTTAATAAATCCACGCCTCAGTTGGCCCTTGAAAAATATTGTTTAATAAATCCACGCCTCAGTTGGCCCTTGAAAAATATTGTTTAATAAATCCACGCCTCAGTTGGCCCTTGAAAAAAATATTGTTTAATAAATCCACGCCTCAGTTGGCCCTTGAAAAATATTGTTTAATAAATCCACGCCTCAGTTGGCCCTTGAAAAATATTGTTTAATAAATCATCCACGCCTCAGTTGGCCCTTGAAAAATATTCTTTAATAAATCCACGCCTCAGTTGGCCCTTGAAAAATATTCTTTAATAAATCCACGCCTTAGTTGGCCCTTGAAAAATATTCTTTAATAAATCCACGCCTTAGTTGGCCCTTG
>NW_026879302.1:0-26867 GCF_032173495.1 Musca vetustissima
CCAGAACCAATAACAGATGACGGTATAGAGTGTATATAGTGCTAATCAATCGGCTGAAGAATAATAAAGCAGCAGGTGTCGATGGGTTACAAGCCGATCTATTCAAGATTGGTGATTGATAAGGAGCATACACCAGCAGATTAGTACAATTTGGCTAGAAGAATATAAACTCAATGATTGGAACCTCAGCATCTGGTGTCCCGTGCACAAAAAAGGAGCCTTTTGTCCTATCCGTTCAGAGGTGTATAAAGCCATGTCTGAATTTGGCATTCCTGAAAAATTAATTCGGCTATGCAGAATAATTTTAACAGGCACAAGATCAGCAGCTAAAGACGGAAACGACCACTCGGAGCGCTTTAATACTGAACGAGATTCAGCCAAGGTGACAGTTTGTCGTGTGACCTTTTTAACATCCTGCTGATAAAGGTCATACGAGAGGCAGAAGTGAACAGAAATGGCACTCTGTACATCAAACAACACATGTTACTCGCCTGCGCCGATGACATCGACATAATGGGTCGAACATTGCGAACGATAATAGCCACCTTTGAACGAATTGAGATGGAGTCTGCCAAATTGGGTCTGGCAGTAAACGGCGAGAATACCAAGCTGATGGTATCAACGCGTAAGACGTCCAGTAGACTCGGACCAACTGTGGAACTTGAAAACTACAGCTGCGAGGTAGTCAAAGATTGTATATACCTTGGTACCGCCATAAACAAAACGAATGACATCAGTTTTGAAATTCGGAGAAGGATAGTAATGGCCAACCGATGCTACTATGGTCTGAGTAAGCAACTGTAAAGCAAGGTCACCTCCCGCCAGACCAAACTCACACTCTACAAGACGCTGATGCTATCCGTGCTGTTATACGGATCTGAAGCATGGGTACTTACGCAAGCAGATGAGGCAGCTCTTGAAGTGTTTGAGAGAAAATTTCTCCAAAAGATCTATGGGCCGATCTGCGTTAACGATGAATATCGCCCTCGAATGAACCATAAGTTGTACCAGCTATTCTCGGACATCGAAATTGTTAGACGTATTCAGTTGCAGCGACTACGTTGGCTAGGCCATATTGTGAGAATGGATGAAGATGCCCCAGCCCAGAAGGCATTTAAAAGCGAACCAGTTGATGGTTCACACAGAAGGGGAAGGCCACGAATAAGATGGAAAGATCAACATAACATTGCTGGATATAGTCTTTCAAACCGACGCGCCTGTTTTAAGCTCGGCTTATGGAATGAAAGTTCTGGCACAAGCCAGCTAAGTAAGTTAGTATGTTTAAAAAAATATTCTTTAAAAAATCCACGCCTTGGATGGATGGTCCTTAAAAATATATTTGGTGGTCCTTGTAAAAAATATTCCATACCTATCCACCCCACTGTTGCCACTGCTTGTGGCAGCGACACCATTTATTAAATTAACAAAGTGATGTCTCACTTTAAATTCATTTTGACTCAACATCACATTATTTGTTTTTCCTGCGAACAATATATGACAAATTATTATGACAGTAAGTTTTTTCGAACATAACCCCTTCCCTTTTTTGTTCATAAAATTAAGTTGCAACTCAGTTCCGTGTTTTTTGGTCTGCATTTATTTTGTTGCTTCGAAACCGGCACCCACTACATCCGGCTACAAGAAAATCTTAGATATGTTTTTTTTTTTTTGGCAGTCACTGCAGTGCAATGTTCGTAGACAACAACAACAAAAATTGTTGCTACCAACCAAAAAAGGGATGGAAGCATCCCACCATCAATGTTTTGCTCGTTTTACAAATCATTTCTCGTGCAAAGGGTTTGGCTGATTGTGTATGGGGCAGTGGTTGTGGCCGCCGTTACTGTTGATGTTGCCGGCTACCACTGCTATTCTGTTGAAATTGCCGTTGGGGGTAATGTTGCAAATCTCCAGAAGGCAACAAAACAAGTGGTTCGCAACAACGACAGCAAAACTAAAAAAACACAAACCTTCCTCTCCGCTGACCATTGCTTACAAAATGAAAGGATGTTGGATGTGGTCTTGGGTGGAATGTTGGATACCACCACTGCCTCTTGTTTTTTTTGTTTTTGTCCCACTCTTTTACAAACGGAAGTGGCCATGATGAGGATGATGACGTTTACCCTTCATAGAACACTGTTGGTGGTGTTGTTTGGCTGGCCAGCTGTCTGGCTAAGTGGGTGAGAGTTTAATGAAAAGAGCAAAAGAATATGTTCCAATGAATCTCTGTGTGAGTCTGGGTGTGAGTGTGTGCGGGTGTGCCTGTGTGTGTTTGAATTATTGCTGCTGAAAATCAAAACGGTAGCAAAAATCAACACCAACGGCTACGGCAACCATGACAAACAATGGTGGCTAGAAAATGAACTCTTTATGTCATAAAAATTATTTCTACTCGGGGTGGAAATTCTTTGGAAAAAACGTATACACACATTCATACAAACAGACAATGCAATTATATGTTCCATGGTGAAACGAGGCAGGGTTTTAGTTATTGGTTAGGCGAGCTTGAATAAAAAAAATACTTTTTTCAAATTAAATCTCCCGTTTTTTAGAAAATTATACGGTAAAATTTTCGATCTCAAAGAGGCAAGGTTCAGAGGCATTTCCATAAGCGCTATCTCTTTTTTTAATATCCTACCCTTGATTAGAAACTCAAAATTTACGAAGCATGAGAACCATTTTTCATAAGTACTATGTCCTTTAGAATATCCTAACCTTGATTAGGAAGGAATTTTCAAATTAGACCTTTAATTGCAATTGACTATATCATCCGATATTACCACCTCCGATTCCCTTAAATTCCTTGCCCTCACCCTGTCATAAAATTTTCAAATTTGTCAAATTTGTATACCAACAAAAAAACAGAACAGGAAACCCAGCATTCCGCACTTATGTTTGCTGAAGTGTAACGAACAATATGTTTATTTTTCCCTTCACCCTCCCCCCTCCCCCTTCACACGCTCGGGTTTTGGTGCATTGAGGTTTTATTGGCTTTGGCATGATGCAGTTTTCTGTTCAGTTACTGTCTCTATAACACCTACCTCACTCCACTTTCTTCTTTGTTGCACAGTATCTACACCCCCACCCAGACCTCAAAATAAAACAGAGGATCCACAAGTGGTAAAAAAACCATTTAGAGAGGGCGAGTGGAAACAAAAATTGACTATTTGACTTTATGTTCATCGTCACCATCAGACATTTAAGATGACTGGTTGCCAACCAAGTATTTATGAAATGGCCAGTGCTGTCAACGCTATGCACAGTGGTTCACATAAAAATAGAAATAGGAGGAGTTGAAGGAAGTCATTATGGAGGAGCTGAAGGAAGTCATTATCAAGGAGCTAAAGGCAGTACTTACGAGCCGAAGGGAGCCGTCTTTCATAGACGAGCTGTAGCGAGTCGTCTTTCATAGACAAGCTGACGGGAGTCGTCTTTCATAGACGAGCTGACGGGAGTCGTCTTTCATAGACGAGCTGAAGGGAGTCTTTATAGACGAGCTGAAGGGAGTCTTTTTACACGAGCTGAAGGGAGTCTTTATTCACGAGCTGAAGGGAGTCTTTATAGACGAGCTGAAGGGAGTCTTTATAGACGAGCTGAAGGGAGTCTTTATAGACGAGCTGAAGGGAGTCTTTATAGACGAGCTGAAGTGAGTCTTTATAGACGAGCTGAAGTGAGTCTTTATAGACGAGCTGAAGGGAGTCTTTATAGACGAGCTGAAGGGAGTCTTTATAGACGAGCTGAAGGGAGTCTTTATAGACGAGCTGAAGGGAGTCTTTATAGACGAGCTGAAGGGAGTCTTTATAGACGAGCTGAAGGGAGTCTTTATAGACGAGCTGAAGGGAGTCTTTATAGACGAGCTGAAGGAAGTCTTTGTAGACGAATTTAAGGGAGTCTTTATAGACGAACTGAAGGGAGTCTTTATAGACGAGCTGAAGGGAGTCTTTATAGACGAGCTGAAGGGAGTCTTTATAGACGAGCTGAAGGGAGTCTTTATAGACGAGCTGAAGGGAGTCTTTATAGACGAGCTGAAGGGAGTCTTTATAGACGAGCTGAAGGGAGTCTTTATAGACGAGCTCAGGGGAGTCTTTATAGACGAGCTCAGGGGAGTCTTTATAGACGAGCTCAGGGGAGTCTTTATAGACGAGCTGAAGGGAGTCTCTTTCATAGACGAGCTGAAGGGAGTCTCTTTCATAGACGAGCTGAGGGGAGTCTTTATACACAAGCTGAGGGGAGTCTTTATACACGAGCTGAAGGGAGTCTGTATACACGAGCTGAAGGGAGTCTTTATACACGAGCTGAAGGGAGTCTTTATTCACGAGCTGAAGGGAGTCTTTAGACACGAGCTGAAGGGAGTCTTTATAGACGAGCTGAAGTGAGTCTTTATAGACGAGCTGAAGTGAGTCTTTATAGACGAGCTGAAGTGAGTCTTTATAGACGAGCTGAAGTGAGTCTTTATAGACGAGCTGAAGTGAGTCTTTATAGACGAGCTGAAGTGAGTCTTTATAGACGAGCTGAAGTGAGTCTTTATAGACGAGCTGAAGGGAGTCTTTATAGACGAGCTGAAGGGAGTCTTTATAGACGAGCTGAAGGGAGTCTTTATAGACGAGCTGAAGGGAGTCTTTATAGACGAGCTGAAGGGAGTCTTTATAGACGAGCTGAAGGGAGTCTTTATAGACGAGCTGAAGGGAGTCTTTATAGACGAGCTGAAGGGAGTCTTTATAGACGAGCTGAAGGGAGTCTTTATAGACGAGCTGAAGGGAGTCTTTATAGACGAGCTGAAGGGAGTCTTTATAGACGAGCTGAAGGGAGTCTTTATAGACGAGCTGAAGGGAGTCTTTATAGACGAGCTGAAGGGAGTCTTTATAGACGAGCTGAAGGGAGTCTTTATAGACGAGCTGAAGGGAGTCTTTATAGACGATCTGAAGGGAGTCCTTATAGACGAGCTGAAGGGAGTCTTTATAGACGAGCTGAAGGGAGTCTTTATAGACGAGCTGAAGGGAGTCTTTATAGACGAGCTGAAGGGAGTCTTTATAGACGAGCTGAAGGGAGTCTTCATAGACGAACTGAAGGGAGTCGTTATAGATGAGCTGAAATGAGTCTTTATAGACGAGCTGAAGGGAGTATTTGTAGAGGAGCTAAAAGGAGTCTCTAGAACTGATGGGAGTTTTTAGACGAGTTGAAGCCGGCCTATTATAGTATTTATATACGACTTGAAGGCAATCTTTGTAGATGAGCCGATGGTGGTCCTTGTAGACGAGTAGAAGGGAGTCTTTATACCTTTTCCCCATTTCTTGAAAAATATATCTCAGCATGGGTCATACCTAAGTTCACTTATTTTGTCCACAAAACCACTGTTCACCCCTTGCGGCTTAACGAGAATACACTGAAAACATTAAGTGACACGTTTTGTTAGCCCTTGAGAGTCTGACAATTTTTTTGTTCCATATTTCTCCCCCACTGATGATATTTTTGTGTGACCTCTGAGTTTTATCATTTGTTACAAGATTTATAGATAGATAGAGAGAGAGATTCGAGCAGACCGACAGACAGACCCACCAAAACGCCACAATCCAAAATACTTGTAAACGGTTTAAATTAGTGTTGCCATTTTGGCCTCAATGCCAACATCATGCCAATCAGAGTTTGTAACAGTTTGGTGTAGCAACAACTACAGCATACAAACTGACAAAAAAACGATTACCGAAAACCAAATGGTGGTCGGAACAAACAAACGAACCAACGAAAAATAGAACAAGAATACGATGCAGATGCAGCAGTAACAGAAGGATGCTACTTTTAAAAACTGGGCGAAAGTAACAAATTGTTGGTCTGAAGTGTAGTGGTCGAAAAAGATTTCGTCTTCAAAATGATGAGTGTCTAACATGAATGAATGGGGAGAAAGAAAAAAAGTTCCCCAATATTTTTTTTCTGTTGGTGTTCAAGAAGCAGTTTTTTATGCTATTCTTTGGAAAATATTTTTGTTCAATTGTTTATGTTGCATTATTGTTCAAGGGGAACTAACAAAAACTACCCCAAAAATATATGTGAATGCAAATGTTCAAAGATTAACTTTAAATTGCAGCAGTCAAAGAGAAAGCAACTGATTGTCAAACGACAATTTATTTTTGTGATACGAAATTTTACACAAAGAGCAACTGTGTGTTGAGAGTATGAGGGAAATTCTCCTTTGAAAAACAGTTAAATCTCCCGAAAAACACCCCCATGATTAAACTTTTAGTTTGGTGTGTTCCCCATCCTGATTATGTTGTGATTGACCCTCAGCAATCAAAAGTTATTTAACCATCAATGAGATTACCATCACACAAATCATCATCATTCGCCGAAGCAAAAAAAAGTAAAAATCCAAAGAGAAACGCAGCAAAATAAACGACCACTTTGATGTTCTCGAAAATTGAATGGCAAAGTTTCGCTAGCAGTACGGAATTGTACGGAATTCATCGTAATATTGTATTATGCAAACTTTGTAATTTCTGATTAATGGTGCGGACATTTGACCATGAATAGTTTTTGTTTTCTATGTAGTTTTTTTCTGTGTCTCTTACACACCCCTGCTCTCCCTATCTCTTTATATCTTCTGACCTCTAGAAAATGCTCCACTTGGCCACTAAATAGTTTTTAAAGTGTCATTGGTGTTGGTGCTGGTTATGCATGAAATAGCATTTTGGTATTATGGTCAGTTAACTGGGTGATGAAGGACTTACACGCACACACACATACATACACAGCAGTTACGCTGTGGTGGTAACTTACAAAATTGCTTGGCGTTTCACTTCATTAAATGTGTCATTTTGTTCAAGGCACACATAGACGCACACATACACCACTCACTCGTGGTGTTTGCTATTAATGTTTCTATAATGAGAGTTGTTAGTTTTATTCGAAGTATTTAATTGTGCGACATAAGTTTTTTATTCTTTCTCTCCTTCTTAAATTATTTCATTGTTAAGGAAGTGAAAAATATAGAAAAAAACAGAAGGAAAAGGGTATATGAGGGACTAGGAACCCATGCGATACTTTCAATCACTATAACTAGTTATATCGTCAAAATATAGTAATTATTATTAAAAGCGAGCCGAAGGTGCAGGGTGATTCTGACGAAGTGGAGAACGGCGATAAAAAGGGAGTCTTTACAGATGAGCAGAAGAATATATTTTGTAAATGGGGGTATGAATGGAATATCTGTAGACGAGCTGGGGGGCGTCTTTGTAGACGAGCCGAAGGGAATCTTTATAGACGAACTGAAGGGGTCTTAATAGACGAGCAGAAAGTAGTCGTATAGACGAACTGGAGGGAGGCTTTATAGACGACATGAAGGGAGTATTTATATACGAGCTAATGTGAGGCTTTATCGACGAGCTGGGGAAGGCTTTATAGACGAGCTGGAGGGAGTCTGCTGGAGGCAGTATTTGCAGGTGTAGGGAGTATTTATAGGCCAGTTTATGTGAGGGTTTATAGGCGGAATAAAAGGGGTCTGTATAGACAAGCTGAATCTAGTTTTTTATATACGGACAGAAGGGAGATTTTATAGACGATCTGAAGGGAGCCTTTATAGGCGAGCTGGAAATAGTCTTTAGAGCCTTTATAGAGCGGACTAAAGCCAGAAGAGAGTCTTTATAGACTAGCTTAAGGATTCAGGGATTCTTTATACATTCGCATGAAAGAAAGTCTTTGTATGCGAGATATTTTTTGGGGGGAACCTGCATATTTTTTGGAGGAAACCTACATATTTTTTTGGAGGAAACCTGCATATTTTTTGGAGGAAACCAGAGTTTATAAAAGAGCTACAGGACAGGATTATTGGAAGAAAATCTTTATAAACGACTTCAACAAAATATTCATAGACTGAAAGTATTCCTTATAAATAAAGCGAAGTGCAAAGAGAATTTATAGTCGACCTGAAGCGAGTTTTTGTTGGTGAGCTAAGGGAATATTTGGTGCAGAACAGGAGTCTTTATAAACGAGCTACAGAGCAGAGTGTTTTTATAAATGAACTGAAGGGAGGCTTTGTAGATGAACAGAAGGACAGGCAGATTTATTACAAGGGCTAAATTAATGGATTATTATACAGATGCGTCGAAGGCACATTTTATAAACAAGCTGATGGTCTTTTTTTCAAGCTGAAGACCAGGGAGTCTGTGTAGAAGGGTAGCAATTATTTATATACAAGCGGAAGTGGTAGTAGTTGTTATGGACCTGCTCAAGGACAGAGAATCTATATTGACGGACTGAAGAGCAGTTTTCTATATACATGGGTTAATGACAGTTCACTACACACGTGATCTGAAAGGCATGACGTACTGAAGGCTAGTCGTTACAATAGAAGGAGTCGTTACAATAGAAGGAGTCGTTACAATCTAGATGAGTGGTGAAGGTCAAAATCCTTCATATTCTCATTCTCAAAATTGGAGACTTCTAGAGACGAACATATTTGTTCTTAAGTATGAGTATGAAGAACTATCAAAGTCATATCTTTAATGCTTTTATTATTTTTTTAATGACTGTTAGATATATAATCGTAATTTTGGTATAATATTTTCAATGGCCACAAGAGCCCCAAGACAGGGGGCCCGGGTCACACATATTGTACTTTATCTACCTACCACATATTATCTATATTGGTCACCTTTTTAGGGTAGTCTCCATAAAAGGAAACCCTTTTATATTCTGTTGTTTGAGGCTTTTGCGAACATTTTCCTACCTAATTGGCTGTAATTAGGTTTTTTTTTTTGGATTCCTAAGGGGTAGAAAATATTCCTACAAAAATCTTTCAATATTGGTCCTCTTTTTAGAAAACGGTACCGCCCAATATTCAGTATTTCAAAGCTATTAGGGAACTTCATATTAGGTACTCGCATTGGACAGAAAATCACCCTACCAAAAATTATCAATATTGACCCATGTTTCGAAATAGCTACCATTGGTGAAGCTTATAGCCACATTGGCATCGTACACCTATGTATATGTGAGCTATGCCAAAACATCGAACCCTGTTGACAATTATCCCATTATGACCACTAAAATACCTTAAATGGTGCAGCAACAAGTTTTGGGGCTACTTATATTAGTTTGGGGAAAAAGAAATCCATTGATCGAATTCATGTCATGTTAGCAGTCGTAACATCACCTAGGAGCTAAAAATCGACCATAAAACTGTTTATAAGCATTTACACAAAACTGGGTTCAAAAAGAAATTTGGTGTTTGGGTGCTACACCAATTAACAGAAAAAAAGGATGGTTCGAATTTCCATCTGCGAAGCCTTGACCAAACTGAATGAGATAGACCCATTTCTTAAACAGATGGTGACTGGAGATGAGAAATGGATCACATACGATAACCCTGTGCCAAAACGATAGTGGTCAAAGAACGGTGAAGCACCTCAAACGGTGGCCAAAACAGGACTAACAGGCAGGAAGGTTCTGCTATGCATTTGGTGGGACTGGAAGGGGATTATTTATTATGAGTTGCTTCCATATGGCTAAACGGTAAATTATGATCTCCACTGGTAAAAAGTGTTCTTGAAGACTGACATACATATCTATAGAGAAATTATCAATATAGATCTACGTTTTTGCATAGCCCCTAATAAGAGTGGGGTGTCATTGTTTCAAAATAGCATCCATACATATGTCCCGTTTAATTTTCGGAACAATCTACGACCACATAATGCAATAATATAAAGCACATATAAAGGTCCCGACCGATTTAAAGAATTGAATGCCTTGCAGGTGGTGAAGGGTATAAACGTCATGTTTACTTATTTTTTCTACAATTTATATAAATAACTTCACATCCCAAATCCTAATTTTTTTAAATGGATTATTTTTAGCAGAATATTTTTACAAAGGAAAATTCGTCAAGGACCTAAATTGGCATCGGACACCTATATATGAGCTATGCCAAAACATCGAACCATATTGACCATTATCAGTGAGAAAATTACCTATCCTCTAAGAAACCGAACATGACCGTCAAAATACATTAAATGGTGCGGTAACGCTTTTTAAATATTTTCTGTAAGAAGACACTTTGTTTTCATATATGAAACTTATAAATATAATTTTTATACCCTCCACCATAGTATGGAGGGTATATTAATTTTGTCATTCCGTTTGTAACTCACCGAAATTTTCATTTCCGACCCTATAAAGTATATATATTCTTGATCAGGGTAAAATTCTAAGACGATCTAGCCATGTATGTCCTTCCGTCCGTCTGTTGTAATCACGCTATCTTCCGAAGGAATTAAGATAGAGTGCTGAAATTTTGTACAGGGTTGTCTTGTGTCTGCAGGCAGGTCAAGTTCGAAGATGGGATATATTGGTCCACGTTTAGGCATAGCTCCCATATAACATTACCCCCAATTTTCGGTATTTTGGGGTTCTTGAGCGCGTTTTTCAACCGAAATCGCTGAAATTTGGTACATTGGGTTCTTATTGGGTACTAAATGTCGCCACAAAAAATTATAAATATAAGTCCACTCTTCTGGTGGCCCCCATATAACGGTACCTCCTAATTTTCAGTATTTTGGGGGTTTTGGTCGTATTTTTTCACCAAATTGGCTGTAATTTAATACTTTGAGTTCTAAATAGGTTCCAAATCACTCCACAAAAATTATGAATATAGGTCCATTTTTTCTGGTAGCCCCCCATATAAGAGTACCCCCAATTTTCGGTATTTTGGGGTTCTTTTTCAACCGAATTCACTGAAAT
This sequence comes from Musca vetustissima, assembly GCF_032173495.1. Taxonomy (NCBI): domain Eukaryota; kingdom Metazoa; phylum Arthropoda; class Insecta; order Diptera; family Muscidae; genus Musca; species Musca vetustissima. The sequence goes on from NW_026879302.1 coordinate 10,729, forward strand.
TTGGTATATTGGGTTCTTATTGGGTACCAAATATCTCCACTAAAAATTATAAATATAAGTCCATTTTTTCTGGTAGCCCCCATATAAGGGTACCCCCAAATTTCGGTATTTTGGGGTTCTTGAGCGCGTTTTTCAACCGAATTCGCTGAAATTTGGTATATTGGGTTCTTATTGGGTACCAAATATCTCCACTAAAAATTATAAATATAAGTCAATTTTTTTCTGTTAGCCCCCATATAAAGGTACCCCCAAATTTCGGCATTTGGAGGTTCTTGAGCGCGTTTTTCAACCGAAATCACTGAAATTTGGTATTTTGTAGCCGTATATGGAAACAAATCTCCCTACCAAAAATTATTTATAGCCAACCCCTTTTAGGCGTAGTCCCCATATAACCCCATTTTTTATATTAATATAATTATCTGTTTTTTCCGCGTTTTGGGTTTGGTTCTAACACTCTGTTGTAATCATTTCACCTGCGAAGGATATCGAGATAAAAAACTAGAACGTACGGTTCGATAATGAACTATAACCCGTATTTAGACCTAGCCCCTGTGTGGGAGGTACCAGAAGGAGTGGACCCATGTTCCCCATCTTCGAACTTGAACTAAGTTTGGAAGATGGCCAAAGTTTGGATGAAATCGAAATTTTCTGAAACAAATGTGATCCAAAGAAACATGGATCTAGAACCATTTTAACCGTGTCAAAGTGTATATGCCCTCATTATACATAAAGCTGAGAGAATAATTGTCCATTAAAAATTTCTGAAATTTGTTTTATAGTTTACATTGCGATTTATATAACCGGTTTGTAGGAATGTCGATATAGGTCCACTTTTTGGTATTTTCCCTATATTTTTATTTCAAGTGCCTGTCAGTATATCTATGGTGGAGGGTATCCAAAGTTCGGCCCGGCCGAACATAACGCTTTTTCACTTGTTTTATAGTAAAATTGGCAAATATTGTCTCAAATTAAACCAAATTGGCTGTAATTTGAAATTTTGAGCTCTCGTTGGTTACGAAATCTTCTTCCTACCTAAAATGATCAATTTATTAGGGTAGCTGTAATATAACAAAGCCCCCAAATTTCGAATTGCCTGTAATTTGGCATTTTGAATTTATTATTTAGTATTTAATTTTTATACCCTACACAACTAGGCTGTCAGGGTATTATAGCTTTGTATACCTTTTTCGACCAAATCGGCTATATTACAATATTTAATTTAATAAATAGTTCTATAGAGGAGGTGATGCAAATGTGGTATAGGTTGGTAATGTGGTGTAGTCGCTTTTTGTGCAAACTGAAAATTTTAGAATAACTGAAACATGTTCTATAGTTTGCTGTTCTCAAAAAAATAAGATAGCAATGATCTGTATAATTTATTTAACTCAGGTTGATAATCAGTAGCAAAAATTAAATTTTTCATGAAATTGACTTTTTCGGTTGAAGTTTGGAAATATTTTTTTGTTTTACAGATGTATTTTAATCTTTATTATTAAAGTATTAAAATAAGTAGTAAGTACTAAAAATCAAATAAAATGCGCGATTGCACCACCAATTTAGGAAAGAAAACTATACGTTTATTCAGTAAACACAAGTGGAGGTAATGGTATACCTTGAGTCTGCATGAAAAAAGCCAGCACAAGACAAAATCTCATTACTATTTGAAACATTTGTACTTTACGAGAGTCTGCCATGAATCACAGAGATGAAAAACAAAGGCTATGAGTTTTAACAACTTCTCCATACAAAAATTAAATATTGCCGTGTGTATACATTATTATATAATAAAAACCAGTAAGGAAAGTAGTAAAGTCGGATTGGGCCGACAATATGATACCCTTCACCACTTTGGGTATATTCTACATATGTATCCGCATTTTTGAAGGAATTTTGACATGAAATTGAATGGACTTAATTATGTGATTTTTATGTCTTTCTGGAATCTATGCTAAATTTCATTTCATTTGGGCATGTTTAGAGTCGTTTGCGCACAGTGGGACAGATTTGTGTAAATCGATTTAAAGCAAACTTTATACACGCTATTCGGTATGCTGCACTTTTTAGAATTTAATCTTGATTGATTATTTTGTGTACAATTAACATAAATAAGTCGAAATTATATATGGAACCTACGATATATCTATATCTGAACCGATTTGAAGCCAACTTGCCAGAGATTAATTTATATTAATTTCCGTACGTTGTGTCAATTGGCCTAGCTGTGGATCTTTAAGGCACAATTTACTTAAAATCGGACGAAAATATGTACAGGAGGTGTACACATCATTCTAGACTTTCAATACGCTATGCCAAAATTCGTGCAAATCGAATGATTTTCAGAGACTTTGGTGCACCATTTACTTAAAATCGGACGAAACTATGTATGGAAGCTATATCTAAATATGAACCGATTTCCACGAAACTTAGCACACATCATTCTAGACCTAATTCAGTAGGCTATACCAAATTTCGTGCAAATCGAAAGACATGTAGGGACTTTTGTACACCATTTACCTTAAATCGGGCGAAACTATATATGGGAGCTATATCTAAATCTGAACCGATTTTCTCCAATTTCAATAGGGTTCGTCCTTGGGCCAAATAAGTCACATGTGCCAAATTTCATCCAGATCGGATCATAAATGCGACCTGTACTTTGTTCACAAAAATACATGGACGGACGGACGGGTGGACAGACGGACATGCATAAATCGACTCAGAAAGTGATTCTATGCATATTCTCAAAAGGAACCATGGGTCTATCTCGATTATTTTGCCTGTTACAAACATATGCACAAAGACATAATACCCTGTACCACAGTGTGGTGAAGGGCATAATTAAAGTTCCACTCAACGTATCCTTTAAAAATCTTAACAGACATAAATATCGAGCTAATTCGCACTCATTAAAAACAATAAATTATATAAGATATCAATTGGAAGTGAAAATTATACTATACCACATTAACATCATATGGTATACCACATTACCTGCACATTTTTTAAATCACTTTTAATGGAATTTCAAATATTTTCTCAAATATCTCTTAAATTGTTAGAATAATATTATTTTCAAATTGATACATGGAATGACAACACATGTAGCATGTTAAATGTAAAATTTCAATTTAATCGGATAAAAAATAAAAATAAAAATTTGAATTTAAAAACAAATGGGTATACCACATTTGCCTCTTTTTCGATCCATTCTATTGAATTTTTGCTTTTTTCTTGTAATCAGCATCCCCGAAACCCTTATATATGATATTTATTTCATAAGCACACTGCTGTAAATATGTACAAAAAGTGGGATCTCTGGGTTATTAAACACCGGTTATAAATTCGTTAACGTTCAATGTTCTTATTTTGTGGGGAAGTCAGAATTTCATAAGATGAATCCTAAAATCATGGTATTCGCGATTCAGTAACATGGAAATGTGGAGATATCTTACAATATACATTAATTCCATATTATTTCGAAATGTCAACTATCTTATAAAATCCATGCCCAATAACTTTTTCATGGTAGAAAATTATCAATTCCAAAGTTTTTTTTTAGTAGATCCATTACTGCCATAGTTTATTTAGGGTCAAGCTATCATGTTTATCTTTTTCCGTCCTAAATAAACACATTATAATATGACACCTTCGCATCATTTGGGGTATTTCATCCTTATATCATTCAGATTGACATTTTCCTAATATCACAGCTAGGTATTATTCCAAAACATTCTTTCCTATATTTCGAGTTATTTGCAACTTATATTGAAAGGCTATAAGTTCTCCCCCGTTTATCTTATATACAAATAAACACGTTTATGTAAATCAATGTCAACCACAACCACAAAGTTACATGTCATCATTTAATCGCACACCCATCCTTTGGGGATCCTTTTCAGTTCGGTACTGTTTTGTTTTCCATTGGTTTCTAGATTAAATTTGTCTCCACAATGGCAAGACATGAAATAACTCCTCAATATCCATCAAAACAGAACAAACGACATAGAAAAAAAGAGTTTTTCGTATGTCCTGCTAACCACCAGCAAAGTCATAAAACTCCTTCCATCAAATCGGGAACCAAAAAAAAGAAACTTGAGGTCATAAAATAGAATGCTATTGCCATAGTTGGCCAAACTATTACTCCATCAGCGGATAGTGGTGCTGGTGCTACGTTAAACCAAAAAAACAGCAAAAAAAATATGAGTGTTCATCAAAAAACAAGAAAAACAAAAATCGCCACAAAAACACACATCAAAAAAACTCTGGTGCAATAAAGAGAAACAAAGAAAAATGGTGCCCAAAAGAAAGACAAGAAATAACTATCATCATTCTTTACACAGCATATTTCGTGACTAAGCGTCTAAAAACGTCAAAGTCATAAAACTTTTGTCTTTAACCCCTTCTACCCTGTTTTTCGCTATTCTCTCATTTTTCTGGTCATAGATTCTGGCTGGCTAAACCTTTAATGTAGATGACCAGAAGAAATTTGCACAGAAAAAAATGTGTATCCTGCGTTCGCGTTATTAAAAGAAAAATTGCCGAAATACCAACGGAAGTGCTGAGGCAAGTGTAAGTTGACAATTCGGGATGGTACTGCACTTTTGCAATGACATAGTGGATTTAATTTTAGCCGAATGATAGGCATTTCTTTTTTGGTGGGTTGGAAAATTGTTCGCATTAGTGGGGTAAAGGATAAAAGGAATGTGGAATAACCAAATTTCGTAGGTTCTTTAACATAACAGAAAAAGGCATGAGAAGATCTATGCAAAAAAAAAAAAAAAAAAAAATCGGATGAAACGTTGAAACTTCAAAGAATGAGGTTTAAACTTTATATAGGGGTTAAGTCAAAACATGGATTTGTATCGAAAAATGTTGGCTACAATACGTTGACCCTTCACCAACTAGAAATGTAGACTACAGCCGGATGGAAGATCATACGTCTTAGGTCTTCACAGGACCGAAAAGATACAGTTATATGGATGTTGTGTCGAAACATCGAAATTGTTCTGTACATATGTTTTTCACCCCTAGGAACCCGCAATACCGACAATGGGGAGAGAGGGCTATGCCAAAACTTGGTTCTATATAGTAAATTATATCACAAGACCTTTTTAACCCTCCAGGACCGAATTACAGCCTACATCGATTAGAAACGATGTTATGATATACCTACAACCTGAATATAAAAAAATACTAAAAATTAAGAGGTGGTCCAAAACACCCAATTTTCTGCAATCCCCGCATATTAGTCTAAACATTTCTCAAGAGTTTAGATTAAAAAATAATAATAGTACGTCTTAAGGGATCCCTCTCCAAGCATTTCTAAAAATATCTTTTTAAAATAATCCTTGCCTTTGTAAAAATATATTTTAAACCAGTAATGAAAGTAGTAAAGTCGGACTGGGCTGACTATATGATATCCTCCACTACTTTGGGTATATTCAACATATGTATCCTAATAGACGTCGCCTTTTAGAAGGAACATTGACATGAATATTGATCTTTATCTATAAGTGAACCGACCAACATCAATCCATACACATGACAGTGGCAATATAGTCGTTTCCGTACAATAGGGCAAATTTATGTAAATTTATGTAAAATTTAAAGCAAACTTGATACACGCTATTCGGTATTCTCAATCAGACACCCATTTCAAATATATCTGGAAGCTATGTATGTATCTGCACCAATTTAAAGAAAACGCAATAACGTCATTCTAGTCTCAATTTAATATGTTGTGTAAAATTTCGTGTCAATCCCCTAAAATGTAAACAATTTATATTCATAATTTCAATTTATTTCAATCTGAACCGATTTTCACGACACATAACACACATCATTCTTGAAATAATTCAGTACTTTATGCCACATTTCGGGCAAATCGAAAGATATATAGGGACTTTGGTGCCCCATTTGCCTTAAGTCGAACGAAAATATATATGGGAGCTATATCCAAATCTGTACAGATTTTCACGAAACTTAGCACACATCATTCTAGACTTAAGTCATTACGCTGTGCTAAATTTCATGCAAATCGAAAGGTATATAGAAACATTGGTGCACCATTTACATAGAATCGGAGAAAACTATATATGGGAGCTATATCTAAATCTGAACCGATTTTCACGAAACTTAGCACACATCATTCTTGACGTAATTCAGTACGCTATGCCAAATTTCGTGCAAATCGAAAGATATATAGGGACTTTGGTGCACCATTTCCATTAAATCGGACGAAACTATATATGGGAGCTATATCGAAATCTTCACCGATTTTCATGAAACTTAACACACATCATTATTGACTTAGTTCAGTACGCTATGTCAAATTTCGTGCAAATCGAGAGATATATAGTGACTTTGGTGTACCATTTGCATAAAATCGGACGAAAATATATATGGAAGCTATATCTAAATCTCAATCGATTTTTCCCAATTTCAATGGGGTTCGTCCTTAGGCCAAATAAATGAGCTGTGCCAAATTTCATTCAAATCGGATCATAAATGCGACTTGTACTTTGTTTACAATTTAACATGGACAGACGGACGGGCATGCATAAAATTATTTTCATGCCTAAAAATTATTTTAAAACCACCTTCTTTATTATTATTTATATTATCACCTTCTCGGGTCTATGCCCTTTACGAGTAAATATATACGCCATAGAATACAAATGTTGTCATTTTTCACACAAATCAAATCATTCTCCATGTAAAATTTCGCGATGTTCCGGCCAAATTGCGACTTCTGGAGCGACCAGAAAAACCGACACAAATTATATAGTTGATCTTTACCATAAACAATACGGGTCTTCATTGGCCAGAACCCATCCTACATGAAAAATTTCGTGAAGATTGGTCCATAACTGTGGCCTGTATCGTGCTTACAAATTATAATGGACAGACACACATGTCTAGATCGACTCAGCTAGTCGAAATATGACGATCTGTATACTTAAAGGACCAATATTTCGCGGTGTTACAAACTTTTGGGGCTGCAAAAAGCTATAATACCTTGACATAGTTGTGTAGGGTATAACAAATATACGCTTTTCGAAAAAAAATTAAAATAATATTATATATTTTTTTAAATATCAACGCCTCTCAAAATTTTTTTAATCTACGCTTCTCAAAAATTATTTTTTTTTAAATCTACGCTTCTCAAAAACTATTTTTTTAAATCTGCGCTTCTCAAAAATATTTTTGTTTATATCCATTACTCTCAAAAAAAAAAAATATTTTTTTTAAATCAACTCTTTCAATTAATCCGCATCATTAAAAAGGAAATCCATGCCTTTAAAAAACAAAATGTTTTAAGAAGTTCACTCCTTTAAAAATGTTTTTAACAAATCCACTCCTTTCAAAAAAACTTTTTTTTGAGTATCTAATTTTTTTAAAATTCACGCATTTCAAAAAACATTTTTGTAGTATCTCAAAAATGTGTTTAAAAAAATCCACGCCTTTCAAAAAAATTTTTTTGAGTATCTCAATATTTTTTTTAAATCCACGCCTATGAAAACTTGCTCAAACATATTTTTTTTTAAATACACGCCTATGAAAACATGTCTCATATTTTTTTAATTCAAACCGTCCAAAAATCTCTCAAAAATAATTTCAATTGACTTTATTATGATTCCGATATTCTTAATTTTCAGATTTCCATCGTACTCACCTGCAACATCATCATAACCCAGCACCACATCCTCCACTTTGCCATTTGCATCCGGTACTTCAATGCTGGTTATGGTAGCACCCAAAGTGATAACCTTTTGTGATTTGAAAACACAGGAACACAAGACAAGTGAATGGAAGGCAAGTGAGTATTTGCAACAGAGTTACAAAGTGAAAAGTTGTTTCGTTGTTGTTTGTGTTGTTTCACGAAGAAAAAGTTGATGTATTTTAATTGAATTGCCCAAGAAGTAGTCCATATAGAAGACAATGGCAGTCCGACAATCAACATCATCATCGTCGTCGTCAGCAGGGAAAGACATCGTCATCATCATTGCCAGCATTTTCATTATCATCATTCAGTTCGGTGGGGCACAGAGAGATTTTTAGACACAATCCAAGAAAATGTTTAAAGTATGTTTGTGTCCATTGCCCAAGGTGTTCATGTTCGAATATTGATTTCGTTGTTGTTGTCGTCGTCATTTGGTTCCATAGTTAGATTCATGCAAAAATTGGCAAGGTTGTAAAAAGTATGAAAAACGAGAAAAAGAAAAAAACAAAGTGAGAATTAAGAAAGTTTCACAGCAATCTGCAAGTTTTTTTATGACTCAACAGTCTGGACATTTCTTCTACAGTAACTCTTCAATGGCTACAATAGCTATGTGGCATATTCTTGAACATATTACAATTCCGGGGCATTATCCAAAACAAATACTGTAACAGATATGGCATAAAGTTTTTAAGTTTGATTTTCTTCTTCGCCTTTACATTACTTTTTTTTACTCGGTATTGAATATATTTATGGCCTGGAAGTTTTCCTTGTTATCTTTGCTAGCCAAATAGAGGATGGCAAAAAATGGCGAAAAGTAAAAACAATATTGTCTCGACTTTCATCAAAGTGGTCCTTTGGGTAAAATTTCGATAAAAACAAATAGCTGGTGGTGAATGGACATCGAAGGCTTTAATTCATTGCCTGGATAAACAAGTTATATCGCCACAGTAGTATATAAAAGAAGCTGTAGATAAGAATATTTGCGAATGTAAAACTAAAGATTTTTGTTGTTGTTTGTCATCCACCTGTCATAAAATTTATAGCCTTTATGGAGATTTTTGGTCAACAAAAAATAAACAACAACTTTTTTTCTTATTCAATAAAAATGTCGAGTTTTGGAGGAAGTGTTCGATAGATGGGAGATACCATACACCAATTGAAATTTTTAAAGAACTGAAATTTCCTCGGCAGACACATAGAGATCCATGAATGCAAATATTTTGTCAAAATACAACAAATGTCTATTATCGACACGCCAAAATTAAAGCAATTTTACGTTTTATTGAATTATGGCATTGCTTAGCCAAATGTTTGTTAAACACTTGCACTTGCAAATGTTTTTGAAATTGAAGTACACATATCAAATGATTGATATTGTTCATACTGATAACAAATTCGAATTATTATTTGACTATTATAAAATCTTAAAAAAACTTGTGATTTTGAATCGTCGTTCCTATTCAATGACAAAAGAATGTACATTAAAATAAAAACAACAACAATGAGTTCACTACTGTACAGGCATAACACAAAACTGTGAGAGCGGGAGTATCAATTAAGCAAAACAATGCGAATTGTTTATTGCACGCGAAATATTTGTAGTGCAGTTTTTAGATAGGGTTGCCATGTTATTAGATTAGATTGGGAAAAGTAAAACGGATTTTTTTAAAAAATAAATGAAAAACATAAACGAGAGGGTTGTGTTGTTTAAAAGGGTGATATCAATGGAGTATTTAACAAGTTGATATCAATGGATATCCATAAATATATACTCCGACTAGAAGATATCGGTAAATATAAAATATTTAAAAAGTATTGGTTCTAAAATAAAATTTTATTTTATTTTTTTATGGGTCACAAAATAAAAAAATATTTAGTAACTATATAGCTCTAAAATATCGTTTATAATTTGAGTTTATATATAGAGAACCTTTATTTTTTTACCGTTTTTTTGCTATATTGTTCAAATTTACCCCCAAAAGCTTAATTTTCGGCGGGTGGTATCAATGAGAAAAAAATATTCTCCATTACATTTCACTATGGGTTACCTAACAAAAAAATCAATATACCTTCGAAAATGTCGCTTTACATTTGAGTTCCTAAATAAAAAGTTTCTACACCCTACACAACTATGTTGTCAGGGTATTGTAGCTTTGTGCATCCCCAAGAGTTTGTAACGCCGCGAAATATTGGTCCTAGACCCACCTTTAAGTATACCGATCATATCATATCTCGACTAGCGCTCGTCGCTTTACATTTGAGTTCCTAAATAAAAAGTTTCTACACCCTACACAACTATGTTGTCAGGGTATTGTAGCTTTGTGCATCCCCAAGAGTTTGTAACGCCGCGAAATATTGGTCCTAGACCCACCTTTAAGTATACCGATCATATCATATCTCGACTAGCTGAGTCGATCTAGACATGTGTCTCCGTCCGTCCGTCTGTCCATTATAATATGTAAACACGATACAGGCCACAGTTATGGACAAATCTGCACAATTTTGCATATACGATTGGTTCTGCCCAATGAAGAGCCCTATTGTTTTCGGTAAAGATCGGTAAATATTTAGAGGATGAAATGTACCAAATACTCAATTTTTGTCGGATTTTCTGGTCACTCCAGAGGCCGCAATTATGGCCCAAACATCGCGAATTTTTACACGAAGCCAAGGAATAAGCATGTCTGTTTTGATAAAGATCGGCCATTATTTAGCGGGTCAAATGGACCCTGACTTTTGTGTGAAAAATTACACAATTTGTATTCTATAGCGTTTATATTTACTTCTGAAGGACATGAATCCAAAAAGTTGATAGTATATCCAAGAGGAGTGGTTGGCCTTTATATTGATACCAATTATATTGTCATATGTACTCGGATGTGAGAGTTACACTTAAATATTTATAGATGCTTACGTAATCAGATATTATTTAGTAAACCATTCTGGAAGGCGAAGATAAAGCGCCGATCGCTTTGAAATGTTCCATGAGGTTCCAGTTATGGTCAAGGACAACACCTATAATTTTCGGTGATTTTCTGACAATAATTTTGGAATGGATTGGACCGAAAACTGATTGTTTCGAGCTATAGGTCATAATTATAAGCCGAACATCACACATCACACGGTGAAGGGAATATGGAGAACTAATTAGGAGGACTTTACTGAATATTAGTAATATTCGGAAAATATGTCAGTGTATAGAAGAGGTGCTGTTGGCCTCTAAACGGGCAGGATGCTTGAACTATCACGAAATATTGCCTGGCTTGTAATAAAAATCCGCATAAAGTTAGAGTTACGTGGCAGATTTGTAGGGTATCGTATGGTCATACATTTTTTAACCGATTTTTTTGATTTTTATCATTTTCGAAAGCTAATTTAATTTTCTTCCCCGTAATATAATAAAACTTATATGGCTTGATATCATAATTTCATCGTACAGTCCGAAGAAAAATAAATTTTGTCATTTTATGCGTATTTTTTCACATTTCAACCGCTGTAACTCAGCCAATCCTCGACCGATTTACCAAATAAATACCTTGTTTGAAAGGAAAAATTGTACTCTTCGAAAAATAATATAAATCCCTTATAAAGTAAATAAGTTATTCGAGTTTCAAATTGAAAATCCATGAAACCACGTTTTTCTTTATATTTACCGTTATAAAATTAATTTTCGAAGTGACCCAGAAAAAACAAAGGTATTTTCGTGGTCCAGAACCAGAACCCTCGAAAAATTTTCGTGTCGCACAGTGTTATTAACATCAAACAAAAATTAACAAAAGGGCGGATCTATGAAATTAGATTTTTGGAAAATTCTTTATATTCTATCAAAAACCAAAATTTATCCTATCCAAATTTAGAACGGATTGGATTATTAGTTTTGGAATTATCGTGTCCGTCGTAAATAAAACCAGTGAGCGGAGTAGTATAGTCCCTATACAACTACCATTGAACTCTAAGTTTCTGCGGATCTTGGAAATAATTGCATTCTCTTGACCGATTAGAGGTCAACAGCTCCTCTGCGGCATCTTTTCCAAATCATGTTTTCCCAGAGTAAAATTTAAACAAAAAAAGTTGGTCCATTTGACCTGCTAAATATTGATTAATTGTCCTGATCGCTTTTCCCATGGAAGAAGTTGTGGAGTCTAGTGCGACTAGATAACTAGGCATATTTCCAATTTTCTGTCCACTTCATTCCCGAAGTGATCAATTTGTAATAATTGCCGGCATCCTTCATCATAACCGGAACATCATGCAATTTTTTTTAGGCATCAGCTCAGAATTTATAAAAAATATCAGAATACGTGGACACCCGTATGTAATTAAGAAAATCTTCCACATCTGACTAAATGGAACAATAAAATTGGTATCAATTTAATGGACAAACACTCTACTTGGATATAATATCAACTATTGGGGTCTATGGCCTTCAGGAGTTAATACATGACCAATAAAATAACAATTTTGTCATTTTTCACACAAAAGAGTGGGTCCACTTGACCGCTAAATATTGGACGATCTTCATCAAAACAGTTATGCTTATTCTATGGTCGAACACACAAAAGAGTGGGTCCACTTGACCGCTAAATATTGGACGATCTTCATCAAAACAGTTATGCTTATTCTATGGTCGAACTCTTTTCTCTGTGTAAAATTTCCTGATGTTCGGGTCATAATTTTGTTCGACCAGAAAAACATATAAGAATGGAGTTTGTGGTTTATTTCATCCCCAAATGTTAACAGACCATTACCAAAAAAATAGGAGTCATCATTGACCAGAACCGACCCTACATGAAAAATTTCATGGTCCATAACTGTGTTCTTTATCGTGTTCACATATTATCATGAACAGACGGACAAACACACATGTCTAGATCGACTCAGCTTGTCGATATGTGACGATCGGTATACCAAAAGTAGGTCTAAGACCAATATTTTGCGGCGTTACAAACTCTTGGGCCCACGCAAAGCTATAATACCCTTGCAACATAGCTTTCTACTGTATTAAATCTTATTTTTGTTTTGAATTAATTTTTTGAAATCGAAAATCGGGAGAAATTTTTTTTTTTATATCAATGTGTGCTACTTCTGGCAATTAGCAATGGAATCAAAATTCCCCACACATGGCAACCCATTAATGCAATCGTCACTTCAGCAATTCTCGGCGTGTTTATAAACGACAGCAGAAAAGTAAATAAAAACAAAACACTTAGAAAAAAACACTTTGCCACATTTTGATACTAAAATAATCGCCTTACTTTAACACAAAACTTCAACACGTTAACTTTATCAAACCAAGGGGCGAGTATTGTTCACGCCTACTCCTACACCCCGACAAAAACTGAAACAATGAAGCAAACCTGCATAATCAGCAGCAGCTACTCTTCGTTCGCAACTTCAACTCAACTCACCTGCACTTTCATTTGCATACCATTTGTGATGGTAAAGCGTTTTATTTCCTCCGTTTGTTTAGTCATGGGATTGATGGCTGTGCCAAAAGTATCTTCGATTACGCGAATCATTGTTTGTTTCTTCTTCTGGTATTCCTTTTATTCAAATTCGGGATGAAAAGAAGTAATGTGAATGAGCTTCCACAACACCACGTTTCAAGTATTTTTCACGCTAGCTTTATATATATAGCGTTTAAAAAAATTCTAATATCTATTTGTCTTTAGTCTTTGGTCGCTTTAAAGAGTCGCGAACTGCCTCAACACAACACACCAACAAACTGGAGAATGCTAACAATCTTCAAGAGGTATTTCTGTGTTATTAATAAAATTTTATGAGCCGATTAAATGCTGTCGCTGCCGCCGCCACCGCCACCACAACCGAACAACACTAATAATGTTCACTTAACCGCGACAAGTGTCAAACAATGCGAAGAGAAATTTATTTTTATATTCGACACAGGCGAACTTCTCAGTCTTATCAGTTGAGTTGAGTGAGATTTTTTTGTGTGTTTGGAGCAATATCATCGATTGAAGAGGAGACGCTCCCTCTCCCGTTAGGGAATGTGGGCCTCATTTTTTCTCCAGACAATGGAATGAGTAGTAGTTGGTTTTGTTTTGCTTTGTCTCTCACATTCATATTTAATGCAAAAGAAATGCGGGAGAATGGCAAATGTTGGAAATGATAAGCAACAACAACAAATCAATTCAAATAAATTTGCGGTTTACACTCGAAGAAAAAAATTAAATGAAAATTTTTGCTAATTACGAAAAAGTTTTAGAGAACGAAAGAATAAGTTGTATTCTTGTGCCACATTTTTCTACGATCTACAGCGGCAGGGATGGTCTGTGTGACGAATTTTTAGGTTTTCGACTGTCAAAAAGGTGTAAACGTCGAAAAGGTCATAACCTGTATGAAATGTAATAAATGTAGTAAACGTCATTTATTTCAATATTATCAGCATATACAATTATTTTCAAGAAAATATATTATTTTTATATATATCTGACTATACATTCCTAGAACTGAAAAAAATGTCTAAATTTTTTTGAGAATAAAATTTTTAAATTTTATATTAATTTGAGTAAAGCATGCGTAATTTCCGAATTGATTAATGGAAATGGCCATTTTGTCAAAAACCTAATGGATTTGGGTAGGTTTCCGACGTTTCTGACGTATGTTTTATACGTCGGAAATGTATGTCATTTACGTCACTGTTTCTGACAGGCCATCTCTGTACAGCGGTCATCATATAATGAAGTTTGCCCTATGGTCGTCACATAAGTGCACCATCTACTTTCAAAATAAGGTGGAACATTTTTTAGGAAAGCTTGAAACTGTTTACACACACTTGTAATGAAATTTTTAAAATTACAAACATTTTTCTTTGAGCGTATTATCTTTTGTATTTACACATTTAATATTAACCGAATTCGTTATTCGTTTTTAATGTGAATGCAATCTTGAGGTTTTTGTGTCCATTTTGTGGTTAAGATACTAGAATATTATTATGCTGCTGGTTTGGAAACCACTGCAACTAAATTAATAGGACATTAAAAAAAATTAAATTATTCCACATTATTTGTAATGTGTTCAGATGTTATTTTGTAAGGATGGTTAGGATGATCTAAGGGTGTGAAAATGGGGTATATTGTTGGAAAGTGGACACACCAAAATAAATAAACAATAATAAGTAGTGTTGGCGGGTTACCAATTGTATTTTGTTTTTGCAAAATAGTTGTTGTTTTTATAAAAAAAAACAAATATTTAATAGTGCGGAATTTATGACATTGTCCGCCCCGCCGAGGGGTAAGGCAGATTCGGATCTCGCCACAGATCCTCATCAATGAGGGTGAAAATTATTAGTAATTTAAATAAAATTATCAAACATTTTGTATTTAAAACTTATAAATATGATTTTTTCCAGAACAATTAGTTTCAGAACCTAGCGCCAAACAGTGTCAGAGTATATATTTATTGTTATAGCACTAATCGGCGCCTTGATATGTTCTCTGTCAAGAATTTGGCGACTGTTTAAAAAATGCATGCCCTAAACGTTTTTGGGAAAATATTATATAAATAGATCCTCGATATAATAGTCCTTGAAACAAATATTCTTTAGAAAGTCATCCCTTAAAAGTCCTTGAAGAAATTCACGCCTTTGAAGTCCTTGAAAATTTTCATTTAACAAAAATCCACGACTTAAAAGTGCTTTAAAAAATTCTTTAAAGAATCATGCCTTAAAAGTACTTGAAGAGATTCACGACTTTAAAAAAATATTCGTTGACAAATTCACACCTTTAAAAAATATTCTTTAACATATTCACGCCTTTAAAAAAATTCTTTAATAAATTCACACCTTTAAAAAAATAGGTAAAAAATCAAGCCTTTAAAAAATTATTCTTTAACAAATCCACGCCTTGAAAGTCCTTGAAAAAATAGGTTGTTTCTGTTGGTCTTTGAAAAAATATTCTTTAAAAAATCTACGTCTTAAAAGTCCATGAAAAAATATTTTGTTTAAAAAATCCCCCCTTCTGTGGTGGTCCTTGATAAAAATATTATGTTGAAAGATATGAAGCGAACAGAATATTCAACGTCATCGAAAATGTTCACATCGTAACATATTTACCTTACCTACATTATGAAGATGAGACTTGTCAGTCCACTTCTTCTGGTACCTCCCCCACCAAAGTTCAAAATGTGGCTGAAAATTAATTTTATAAAATCACTCGAACGGACTTTGCGCAACCCAATACTTAAACCATGACTGTATAATGTCCGAAGGGTCAACATTTTAAAAACTTGTAAATCTCACAAGAAGCGAACGGAATACTCAACTTAATTTAAACTTTGCACAACGATATATATATATATTTACCTCACCTAGGTTATGTCCGAAGATGGGACCCGTCAGTCTATACTTATTGGTGCCACTCAGTGTCAATTTTTTTTTTTTGTAATTTGTTAATAC
>NW_026879303.1:0-27073 GCF_032173495.1 Musca vetustissima
TGTCAGTGATGTCTATCTATGACATCCCAACAGAAAATTGGGTCCATTTTTAGTGTTCTTATGTCTTCAACGGCTACCCAAAATCACTAAACCCTTGTGGGAGCAAAGCGTTAGGGACAAAGCAGCTATTTCACTTTGTTATGATTTATATAGCTGCTTAACAGAGAGAATTAGAACTCTAATGTTCCTGCATGATATGAGAGGAAGTGAGCAGGCATTCAAATCGAATGTAAAACGGGTCCACACGCATTTGACTAAATCGGATACGTCATATACTTTCAAATCGCCACAAAAAAAGGAGTAACAACACGCAACACGTCCATCAACTTTTTGAATGCCCTCGTTTTAGAAATATGTCGATTTCTACCAGGTTTTCAATCGTTAAGCGTCGTCGCCTTTTTGACAATTGTTTGCGAAAAGGGGCACGAAGTTAAAAAATGTACTAGTAAGCATCGGTGTTCGCAATGTAGCAGCACACATCACACTTTGTTACATCGCAACGATTCCTCACCCAACAAAACGCCTTCGGTTCCATGTCCAACTAATAGAAATTCAAATATCGGGGGAAATATACCCTCTAGTAATTCGGTCAATCCAACTCTTCCATCTACGTCGTCTTCTTGTACTCTTCGACAAGTTTTCCATGCAGCACAAAATAAATCGGTCCTTTTAGGAACAGCGATGGTAAATCTACTTCATTGCGGAATCTCGTACCCAGCTAGGGCCCTAATAGACCCCGCTTCAGAGTCGTCGTTTTTGTCTGAGCGGCTTCAAAATCGTTTGAAACTCCCTGTCTCGTCAACTAATGTTAGCATTTCGGGCGTAAATTGTACAATTTCGGCAAATTCACGCAAAGTTTGTTCGATAAAGATCGGAAGTCTCTGTGATCCCTCGGTCTTACTATGCACCAACGCATTAGTGTTGCCAATTATATTGGGAAGTTTACCATCATTCTCTGTCTCCTCAGATTTTAAGTCTCAAATGCCTAATCTTCGTTTGGCTGATTTTAACTTATTCGATTCTAGACCAGTTGATCTTCAGCTAGGCGCCGATTTCTACCCTAAAATATTGTTAGAGGGATGTCGTTCCATAATTTCGGGAACTTTGCTAGCACAAATTACAGTTTTCGGTTAGCTCGTTACAGGTCCTATACCTTCGTCACAAATTAGGACCTTTGCTACTAGGATCAATATAAGGATAAGTCAATCGACTTTCGACTAATCGATTAATCGACTTTTGATCTATGAGAAAATCGTAAAGTTGACTTTTCAAGATCGACTTTAGATTTTCTTCATAAATACTTGTTTTTTCCGGAACTTTAAATTATCTGTTTTGATAGAATCGAAAAGTCGAAATTTTAGTCAAAGGCAAAAATCGAAAAGTCTAAAAATCGACTTTTTGGCCGGAGGCAAAAATCGAAAAGTCTAAAAGTCGACTTTTGCGCTCGACTACGTATCCCTAGATCAATATCGAAAAAGAGGATTCGTTAAATAAGACCCTACTACGGTTCTGGGAATTAGAAGAAACTCCAAAGCGGAAACTTATGTCTCCATCCGATCGGCTTTGTGAAGAAAACTATATTCGGACCATTCGTAGATCATCTGACGGTAGATATATTGTGACCCTGCCCTTACGAAATGACGTAGGCCTAGATGGGTACTTAGGGGAATCTCGTGGTAATGTCCTTAAACAATTCCTCCGAAATGAGTCCTCCTTATTGGAAAAATCGGACATTAACATCACCTACGATCAGGTTTTGACGGCGTATTTAGACCTGGATCATATGAAACCAGTATCTCCTGCCACTTCCAATACACTTTCCTGCTATTTGCACCATCAAACGGTTATCAAACCAGAAAAACAGACGACAAAATTACGGGTAGTCTTCAATGCGTCCAATAAAACATCTAATGGGAATAGTTTTAATGACATCTTGCATGTTGGACCAACTTTGCAACTTGATCTCGTTCTTCTAATACTTCGTTGGCGAGTATTTCAATTTGTATTCAATTCGAACATTACCCAAATGTATCGGCAGATCCGGGTTGACCCCAACCAAACCCCCTTCAACGAATTCTCTATCGGGACTCGCCAACCAAACCAATGCAAGATTATGAACTACAAACGGTGACCTTTGGTACGAATTGTGCGCCGTATCTGGCCATTCCACACTTTTGCAACTGGCGGACGAAATAGAAAATAAGTATACACTAGCGGCGCATATCTTGCGAAAATCAATGTATGTGGATGATGTTTTGGCAGGAGCTCACGATCTTGAGACTGCGTTGACCGCTAGGGACCAACTAATTTCGGCACTTTCTTCGGCAAAGTTTGAGTTAAGAAAATGGACATCCAATGATAAGGCTATTTTGAAGAGATAAATATTGTTATCCCGATAAAAGAATTACGTCGTCGGAATTTGAGGAAGTTCGACTTCTCCTAATAACCCTCACTCAAAAGGTATATTTTGCAAAGGAATATAAAGATTTGTTGGATAAGAAATTATTATCAACCTCGAGCAGTCTTGCTCCTTTAAATCCAATTTTAAAATACAATGGTGTCATGCGAATGAATGGTCGTTTGGCACGTTCGCCAACTCTTCTCCATCGGAACGTTGTCCAATTTTTCTCCCCTATAAAAGTAGGTTCGCTAGACTTTTGGTGGAATACGTTCATATAAAGTGTGTCCACGGTGGAATACAGTTAATGCTACGCACTTTACGAATGGAATATTGGATTCCAAGAGTAAAAAATTTGATCCGATCAGTCATTCGGAATTGTAAAGTCTGTTTATTAGATGAAAAGAAACATTGTAGCCAAATTATGGCAGCGCTACCACCGGAAAGAACAATGATTGATAGGGCGTTCACTAATACGGGTATTGAGTATGCCGGTCCTTTTGATGTGAAATCGTACAGTGGTCGAGCTTGTAGAATTACAAAAGGATATGTTTGGGTGTTCATTTGTTTTTCGACTAAGGATATTCAATTAGAAGCCGTATCAGATTTCTCCACTGCTAACTTTTGTAGCTTTAACACCCGGTCATTTTTTTATAGGAGCCCCTTTACTAGCTCCGCCTGAGCCTGTTATAACTGAGCAACCGATATTGCTCGTGAATCGGTTCAGAAAAGTACAGGCACTTGCTCATCAATTTTGCATCAGATGGAAAGATGAATACCTTAAAAATCTGCATATGCGGTATAAGTAGAAATTTCCGCAAAGAGATATTGTAAATGGCGATTTAGTCGTGGTTCGCCACGAGAATCTCCCTCCGACCTCGTGGAAGTTAGGTCGTGTAGAAAATGTTTACCCGGGTGTAGATGGACACGTTCGAGTGGTAGATATTCCAACGGTAAACGGCGTTGTAAAGCGGCCTATAACCATGTTGGTTATTCTGACCGACCAATCGTCAAATGATGAAAATCATTAAAATATTTCTCTTCTCATAGCACCAAATTTGTACGAAATTTAATTGATCGCCCAAATTGATAATGTCTTGAAGAGTGCCGATGTACCAAAGAAGCGTACCACTTCTGAAGTCATGGAGAAATTAGTTCAGCCTATAGCAGCCGTGAAATTAACGGAGCCGGAATCCGTAACTGCGGGTTCTAGCGCATCTTCAATCAAAACAAAATCACCTGATCCCGTAACTGCGGGTTTACAGCTCGTGCAACCACCAGAATCCGTAACTGCGGGTTCTTCGGCACCAATCGCGGTAAACTCAAATCCCAGGTCTGATCCCATAACTGTGGGTGACTCGGTCGTGGTTCCACCATCGGAGTCCGTATCTGCGGGCTCCTCGAATTTAAATATAAATTGTTGCGATTGTAATCGCCGGCACTCGATTGGTACGTGCCGCGATTTTCTTGCGATGTCTGTCGAAGCGCGCATACACATCATAACTGTAAACCGGGACTGCACACGCTGCCTAGCCAAATGGCATCAAGCCAAAGAATGCCACAGTCGAAAAACGTGTGTCAAATGCGGAGGAGGGCACAATACCCTTTTGCATTTGGAGTCTGTGGATCAAGGGAACGTTACTAATATCTCCGTCCGTTCCCGTCAGAACATAAAGTCTCGTCCGTATCCCAGTCCCATGTCAGGTCCGAGATTGAGATCCGATTGAACATTGTCCGTTGATAATCGCCATTTTGCCAATTTTTTTGGTAAAACTCTCGGGTCATTACCCTTGCAACAGGTATCGACAATATCCCCCGGTCTTATCGTAAGACTTCAGCATGTCGGACCCTCTATTCCAATTCGTGCAGTATTGGATCCTTGTGGTAGGCAAAGCCTAATATGTGCCTCAATGAGGCTTCCCACATCCAATTTAGATGGGATTCGGTTCTGTCGCATTTCGGTGGCATCTACCTACGACCCATCTCAAACCCTCTCGGTCATGGCTCGGGTAACAGATTTGCGACATGTCGTTACTCCGTTGGAAGCCATCCCCGAACGCACAAAAGAGCCATTCCTTGGGCTACCGCTGGCAGACCCATGCTTTTTTAGGCCAGGCCGCATGGCATTAGTATTTGGTCCTGAAATGTATAGTACAATCGTTACCAATCGGGTGCAAGCGATGCCGGGGCTTCCTGTAGCCCACTATACTATATTTGGTTGGGTACTCTCTGGAGTATACCACACTTAATTCATATATATATATATATACATATATATTAAATGTTCGTATTTAATTCGGAATTAATAAATGATTTTTTTATAAATTGCTCACACTGCACTGCCGTAATCTATACTTATTCGAACCAATAAATTATGTTATATATATATATATATATATATATATTGTATAGTTTGGAGTGTTACAACATTAATAAAGTTGCAAGGGGGTCGCCAATGCTTAATTTAGAAAAACATGTTGTGGGCGTTTCACTTCTATTGTGTTTGAAAACGCATTGAATTCCACATTCGTTATAATCTGCTACTCCTTAATATTATAACATTGAAATGCCAAATTGCAGATTCTAACAAGTATGGAATTAGCGCCGACGCCACCTTCCTTTATTATTGTTGACACTCACAGACTCTCTTTTCGTTGGCCTACCAAGAAACAGGTAATCTGTCACAATCTCTATCATTTCCACTCTACTTTTATTTAATCAATAAATAAACTGATTTTATTTTATTTTTAAATCCAAAACGTTCGTGTTTTAATTATTTTATTTGCACGCAATTTCGGCGTCAACAATATGTGTTGCCAATTATGTCAATTCACAATATTCAACACCCCTCCTCAACACATATATTTTTTATAATCTTTATTTACGTACATATATACATAACGCATTGCCTTACAATGGTACTTCTTTTTTTTACATAGACACACTATGTTTCTATCATTGACTTACAATGACATAATATTCATTTCTATAGACACAGTATACTCCCTACACTCTATGCAGACACACTGCACTTATATACATACATGTAATTCATTATTATATGGCTTCTACACCATATCCCTCACATTTCATTATTTTATGACCCTTTTTACAATATACCTGCTCATCAAAACATTTCCCCTCCTTAATGGGGTCTTTATTACTTTTGCAACTATTTTCCAATTAGCATGCAGGTACCCAACTGATCTCTTGGGCGGGTTGTATAAATACATATTACCTATTTTTCTGGCGTACAACACGGTTTTTCGATTGCCTATTATTATTGCCCCTTTGCCATCGAATTTCACTGCTACTTTTTCAGCTACACTGTCCACTGACAAACAATTGCATTGCATACCAGGTACATACAACACATCGTTCAACAATACGTTACATTCTGCTAACCGCACACTGCCTGAATTTCGTCATCTTCACCCATGCGCATGGCCAGCAATTTCTTAAATAGGGTGACTTTTCTAACTGGTCCTTTGGTCTGTGCACTTCACGTAGAATTTCCCATGCTTCTGCGGCGTTATACACAGAATTATTGTCGCCAGTGCTTTCTCGCCCCTTTTTTAACAAGGCATCATCGTCTTTTTGAGGTTTCTCACTAGCACCACTGACTATATCCCAGCACTCCTGGTGTATTAAAACTGCCTTCATAGAAACGATCCAGGAGTCGTAGTTGGACTCATCCATCTTTTCAATGCTGTATATTGAAGAACTCATCTTCTCTACGGCTTTCTAATACGACTTCACAGCTTTCCAATAGCTCTCTGCTTTTCTGCTACCGACACACAGTAACAAATTCAAAATTCTCCGTTTGTTGACACACAACGGATTTTCATTTTATCCTTTTGATCCTTCAGAAATCGCCTGTGCAATTTTTTTATCCTCAGCTACCTGGGCTACACTTTGTCTTTTAGAGCTCGCCTGGGCTACACTTTATTTTCTCTCCTTCAACAACACTTTATCCTTCTGACCCTTCAGAGATCGCCGGGGCCTATAACCTGTTAAAATTGAAAATTGCTGCTGCTTCGACACACGATGCTAATGACCACCAAATAAATGAAACACGGACTATACGGGCAGACTTTATTATTTATATACAACACTAATTAACACTGGCGAACACTTAGTAAACCGGTAGACGAATACTTCTATAATTGGCGCACTATACTTGATTAACTGCACGCTACTTATTACAAACTGGCAATGATGTCTACGTTGCAACTCTTTATATACATTCTGATTACTTACTCTAGAATCTTCTAGCTCTAGATTATTCTTAATGACTACTTTCTAGTATACTCTTTATTTCAAGTAAACGTGTTACTTATTGTAACCTATCATAATGTATGGATCGCTAATTACATTAAATATATGTGTTGCCAATTATGTCAATTCACAATATTCAACAGATTCGAATTTAGATATATATACTTCCCAAATCTCTATCTATATATATATAAAAAAATACGTGTATATTCGAGATCGCTAAACTCAAAAGAGAATGTGTGTTTAACCATCGAGACTCAGTTACGGTAGCGTGTATGGTCGAACATGCCTGCATTAAATATTTGAAGAAAGGGTGGTAGTTTTCATGCAATGTCGTCTTCATTAGGCAAATGCGTTTATGCAGCATCATTTTAAAAATGATGAACGTGTTCCACAAAATATGGATATGGGAGTGAAATAAAATTAGCTTCGTTGCTTGAATTCTAATTTTTTTAGAAGTGCTTAATGTAGTTTTTTAAGGTTTTTTTATAAGAGTGTTAGTGTTCTATCTGCAGGCATTATTATAGAGTTCGGGTCTTATACGAGATCTGGAAGTCTTCTTATGGAAGAGCTGGAGGTATTCTCATAGACGAGCTGGTTGTATTTTTATAGAAGAGATAGATATTTTTAAAAGTAGATCTTCTTATAGAAGAGTTTGAACGGGATAAAGATCTGGATGTATTTTTAAAGAAAACCTGGAAATCTTAAAATTATAACTTAATATTGTTATTTTGTAGAATTTTTTGGAATAACCATAGTTGAGAGCACCAGCGCGTTTTAATTTATATTCTTTTGCACGAACATTGGAGCTGGTGTGAGGTTCACCAATTGCTTTTCCGAAATAAATGCAAGCAGTGCGAGGGATGCGATTTCCTCGGAACAAGCCAGTTGGTCGAAGGTCATTGCCTCACCACCAGCCTTCAAGCAGTCATTTTGAGCTAAGGTGCTGAATTCATTTATATATAAGTAGAGTTGGGTAGTTCCGGAACGAACTAGTTAATTGGAACTATTCCGAGAAAGGAACGATCGGAACTAGTTCCTGCTCTTTAATTAACATACTTAATTTTTTTGATCTCTTTTCCTTTTTTCTCGTTCTTTTTTTCTGATTCGTTCCTTTATTCCCATATTCTTCATTCGTTCGTATTTAAACTTGCGTAAATAGTTAAATCGGAAGGTAGGAGTAGGAACTACATGGAGCAAAGGAACTATTTGGAGTAAAGGAACTATATGGAGCAAAGGAACCAGGGATGGTCCGTATGATGATTTTTAAGGTTTTCGACTGTCAAAAAGGTGTAAACGTCGAAAACGTCAATACCTGTATAAAATGTAATAAATGTAGTAAAAGTCATTTATTTGAATATTATTATCATATAGAGTTATTTTCAGGAATATACATTATTTTTACATATACATGAGTATTCCTTACTAGAACTTATTAAAAAATTTTAACCTTTTTAGAGAATAAAATTTAAAATTTGATATGGATTTCAGTAAAGCATACGCCATTTTCAAATTCATTAATGGAAATAGCTATTTTGTCAAAAACCTAATGGTTTTGCGTGGGTTTCCGACGTTCCTGACGTATGTATTATACGTCGGAAATGTATGTCATTTACGTCACTGTTTCTGACGGACCATCTTTGAAAGGAACTATAAAGAGCAAAGGAACTATGTAGGAGTCGGAACTATATGGAGCAATGCAACTATATGGATCAAAGGAACTATATGGAGCAAAGGAACTATTTGGAGTATATAAAGGGCAAAGGAACTATGTAGAAGTTGGAACTATATGGAGCAATGGAAATATATGGATCAAAGGAACTATATGTAGCAAAGGAACTATTTGGAGCATAGGAACTATATGGAAAAAAACGAAAAAAGCAAAAAGAACGATGAAAGAGAGAGAGAGAGATTCAAAGGAACTATGTAGGAGTCGGAACTATATGAACCAAAGGGACTGTATGGAGTAAAGAAACTATATATACATACTACATGGATCAAAGGAACTATATGGAAAAAAGGAACAAATAAAAAGAATGATGAAAGAGAGAGATTCAGAGGAACTATATGGAGCAAAGGAAATGTATGGAGTAAATGAACTATATGGAGCAAAGGAACTATATTAAGGAACTAGTTCCTTTTAGAAAAGGAACGAGAAAGATCGATCCGCTAAGTGAACTAGATTGCCCAACTCTATATATAATACAATTTATACAATTTTCTTAAAGACGAAGAGAATGCCTTTCTATGCTGAAGGCTTCCTTAATTTAAAATGCTTGTTGTGTTGGTTATCATCCCCCTTTTCGCTGTTCGTTGAAATATTTGATTTACGTCACTGAATATTCTTCTTTTTTTGAACGAACAAAATGAAACACAAAACGTAAATAAACAAAACATTTTTTGTTTTAATGACATTCAATAACAACAAAAACATTCATGTTGTATGTGACGTGCTCAGGTACAAACAGCGCCCTTTATATTCAACTTTTCGAAATGAGACTACCTTTATTATTCTGCCATGTATTAAAAGATGCATGTTAGAAACCACAAAAGAACACATTGGACATTAAAGTTGTTCTGAATATAATCACCTTCCTCAAAGTTTTAAAGATATTCCCAGAATCTTACTTTTTAAACCCCTTCTAAAATTATTTCTTTTAATTAATATCGAAATGCTTCGAATGTTATACATTTTTCCTAAGTTGATTTCTCTTCACTTTTATCTTTTTTCTAAAAGTGTGATTTTAGATTTTTGTCAGTCCTAACCAGTGTTGCCAATTTAGCACTTTTAGTGCGAAATTTGGCACTTTTTAAACTCGTTTAGCACCAACAAAAAAAAAAAATAATCTAGCACCTAGCATTTTTTGTTTTTCAGTAATTTTTTATAATTTTTGTTTCATCCCTACAAATTTTCCCGTTTTTCGATTTCATATTGACGCATTGAAATTTCCCTATGTTTCACGTGATGAATTTGATTTTCCAATGTAAAAAAATGACGGTCCATTGGATGAGAGCAATTTTATAGACATGAACATGAATATGTTGGAATTTTCTGAAAATAAGTTTTTTATACACCGGCACCCTAGCTTCCATATATATTTTCGTCCGATTTTAAGGAAATGGTGCACCAAAGTCCCTATATATCCTACGATTTGCGTGAAATTAAGTCTAGAAAGATCTATGTTAAATTTCATGAATATCGGTTCAGATTTAAATATAGACGATTTTAGGTAATTGGTGCACCCAAGTCCCTTTAAATCCTTCGATTTGCACGAAATTTTGTATGGGATACTGATACTGATAATAGTCTTCGTATGCTAACCTCCAAAATCCCACAATGTGAAATTACAGTTACTTTGGGGTAAAGGGGTGCTGTCGTTAACCAGCAACTCCTAATTATGTACATATATTAATAATTTCTTATAAGGAGATTTTTTACTCAATTTGAAATATCAAATTAAAGCCAATTCGATTGTAAAACGTGTTTATGAGGGCTACGCTTAAAAGTGTACCAATGTTGATAATTTTTAGTAAGAAGACTTTCTACACAGGGAGAATCCGAAATACAAAATCGCATATTAGGTTGAACAATATGTCCAAAACCTTAAAAAATCAAATATTGGGTATGGTGTACATAAAAAAAGACCGATATATTTAATTTCCAATACCAAATATCCAAGGAGTAGTGCAATATATGGGCAAAATTCCAAAGCTCTGTTTTCAATATTGCGACCTCAATCGGATGGACATGACTAAATTGACAAGGAGTAGCCTTTAAGAATAAATAAGGACTCTGATGAATATTTCATTATTACATATTAACAATTTTGTTCATTTAATTTTTTAGCACTTTTTTCTGGCATTTTTTTATTTCCAGCATTTTCTAGCATTTTTTCAACAAAATCTAGCAAAATCTCAACAGACTACCTTTATTATTCTGCCATGTATTAAAAGATGCATGTTAGAAACCACAAAAGAACACATTGGGCATTAAAGCTGTTCTGAATGTAATCACCTTCCTCAAAGTTTTAATGATATTCCCAGAATCTTACTTTTTAAACCCCTTCTAAAATTATTTCTTTTAATTAATATCGAAATACTTCGAATGTTATAAATTTTTCCTAAGTTGATTTCTCTTCACTTTTATCTTTTTTCTAAAAGTGTGATTTAAAATTTTTGTCAGTACTAACCAGTGTTGCCAATTTAGCACTTTTAGTGCGAAATTTGGCACTTTTTAAACTCGTTTAGCACCAACAAAAAAAATAATCTAGCACTTAGCATTTTTTTGTTTTTCAGTAATTTATTATAATTTTTGTTTCATCCCTAAAAATTTTCCCGTTTTTCGATTTCATATTGACGCATTGAAATTTCCCTATGTTTCACGCGATGAATTTGATTTTCCAATGTAAAAAATGACGGTCCATTGGATGAGAGCGATGTTAAAAACATGAACATGAATACGTTGGAATTTTCTGAAAATAAGTGTTTTATACACCGGCACCTTTCACCACACTATGGTACAGGGTATTATGTCTTTGTGCATGTTTGTTCGCAACAGGCAAAAGGAAACGAGATAGACACACGGTTCCCTTTGAGAATATGCATCGAATCACTTTTTAAGCCGATTTATGCATGTCCGTCTGTCTATCCATGTTAAAGTGTAAACAAAGTCCAACTCGCATTTTTGATTCGAATTGGATTAAATTTGGCACAGCTCATTTATTTGGGGAAATAGGTTCAGATGTAGAAATAGCTTTCATGTATATTTTCGTCCGATTTTACGTAAATAGTGCACACAAGGCCCTATATATCCTTCGATTTGCATAAAATTTGTGCATAGGCTTATGAATTAAGTCTAGAAAGACGTGTGTTAAATTTCGTGAAAATCAGTTCAGATTTAGATATAGCTCCCATATATATTTTCGTCTGATTTAATGTAAATGGTGCACCAAAACCCCTAATAATCCATCGATTTGCACGAAATTTGGCATAGCGAACTGAATTGAGTCTAGAATGATGGGTGGTGATTTTCGAGAAAATCGGTCCAGATTTCGATATATGTATCTCCCATATATATTTTCGTCCGATTTTATGTAATGGTGCACCAAAGTCCCTATATATCCTACGATTTGCGTGAAATTAAGTCTAGAAAGATCTATGTTAAATTTCATGAATATCGGTTCCGATTTAGATATAGACGATTTTAGGTAATTAGTGCACAAAGTCCCTTTATATCCTTCGATTTGCACGAAATTTTGTATGGGATACTGAAACTGATAATTGTCTTCGTATGCTAACCTCCAAAATCCCACAATGTGAAATTACTGTTACTTTGTGGTAAAGGGGTGCTGTCGTAAACCAGCAACCCCTAAATATGTACATATATTAATAATTTCTGATAAGGAGATTTTTTATTCTATTTGAAACATCAAATTAAAGCCAATTCGATTGTAAAACGAGTTTATGAGGGCTACGCATAAAAGTGTACCAATGTTGATAATTTTTAGTACGAAGACTTTCTACACAGGGAGAATCCGAAATACAAAATCGTATATTAGGTTGAAAAATATGTCCAAAACCTTAAAAAATCAAATATTGGGTATGGTGTACACAAAAAAGACCGATATATTTAATTTCTAATACCAAATGTCCAAGGAGTAGTGCAATATATGGGCAAAATTCCAAAGCCCTGTTTTCAATATTGCGACCTCAATCGGATGGACATGACTAAATCGACAAGGAGTAGCCTTTAAGAATAAATAAGGTCTCTGATGAATATTTCATTATTACATATTAACAATTTTGTTCAATTAATTTTTTAGCACTTTTTTCTGGCATTTTTTTTTTTTAATTTCTAACACTTTCTAGCATTTTTTTCAACAAAATCTAGCATTTTCTCTCAACAGAGTTTTGGCAAAACTGGTCCTAACATGCCCAAGAGGCGCGGGGGCTATAAATAATATTAATATAAAAATAAAACAAGTGAAAAAGCGTTAAGTTCGGCCCGTCCGAATTTTGGATACTCCCCACCATAGGTATACTGACAGGTACTTGAAATGAAAATAGACCTATACCGTCATTTCTACAAACCGATTATGTAAACCATACTGTACACCAAATATAAATTTCAATTTTTAATGGATAGTTATACCATCAGCCTAATGGCTATGTATACACTTGTATACACTTTGAAACGGTAAAAATGGACAAAATCTGTTTGTGAAAAGTTAGATTTCTTCTAAATTTTTTCTTTCAAACTTAGTTCAATTTCGAAGATCTCCCACACAAAATGGTCAAAATTGTAGGTTGGGTGGAAGCTGCTGATTCTATATGACAATTGGTATTAATAATAAAAATATTGTTTTACGGTGAAATGATTACAATAAAGTTTTAGAACCGAACGAAAAAAACAAATCAGATAACTTTTTAATATATAACAAGTTAAAAAGCGTTAAGTTCGGCCGGTCCGAACTTTGGATACCCTCCACCATAGGTATACTGACAGAGACTTGAAATTAATAAAATAGTGAACATACCACAAAGTGAACCTATAATTCTACTAACCGGTTTATGTAATCCATTGTGTACACCAAATACAAATGAATTAATGAAAATCCATACGCCTATATGGGGAAAATCCCTATATACGGAACTAATCAGCTAACTGTTTTAATATACGAAGGGGGTTATACAGGAATAACCCCATAAAGGTGCGAATATTAATCATTTTTTGGTGGGAAGATTTTTTACAATATGCGACTTCAAAATACCAAATTTCAGCAAAATATGATGAAAAAAATCTCTCAAGAACCTACTATACAGAAAATTTAGGGTGTCTTATATGGGGGCTACCAGAAAAATCGGACCGATATTTATAATTTGTATCGGAAATAAATATTTCGATTAGTTACAAACGGAAGGACAAAATTAATATGCCCTCCATATTCGCTGAAATTTCTTACAATGGGTCTTTATTGGGTACCAAATTTCTCCTCTAAATATAGGTCGTAAAGTAAATAAAGGTAATAAAGTTTTAGAACCGAACGCAAACCAAATCAGATAACTTGTATAATATATGAATATTTCGATGAATTACAAACGGAAGGACAAAATTAATATGCCCTCTATATTCGCTGAAATTTGTTACAATGCGTCCTTATTGGGAACCAAATTTCTCCACTAAATAATATAAATAAAGGTCAATTTTTCGGCTAGGCCCCATATAAGGGCATCCCCAAATGTCGTTGTTTTGGTGTTCTTGCGCGCATTTTTCAATCAAATTCGCTGACATTTGGTACATTAGTTTATTTTTGGGTACCAAATCTGTTCACTAAAAATTGTGAATATAGGTCCATTTTGTCGGGTAGCCACCTTATAAGGGCACCCCCAATTTTCGGTATTTTTTGAAATTTGGTGCATTGGGTTATTTTTGGGTACCAAATGTCTCAACTACAAATTATAAATATCGGTCCACTTTTTCTGGTGGCCCCCATAGCCGAGGTAGCCAGGGGGGTTTGCATAAAAATAGTCATTTTTATTGACTCCAGTTGTAATCTTCAATTATTAGTTAAAATGTATGCGCTACGGTTTAGTGCAACCTTGGATTAGCGCTTTTGACGTTTTAACTAATAATTATTTGTCACTTTTTTGCCGCCTCCTTTAATTACAAAGGAGTACCATAATGTCATTCGGATAAACAACACGCATATCGTTGCGCACAGACATATTCTTGCAAAAGATAATATTGTTTACCATCAACAAACTAAGCAATAAAGAATTGAATTAAGAAACCTCTTGTGTTTTCATTCATTTCCTTTCATTTCCGTTACTTCCCGGCACGGCTCTCTAGACGTACACCCATTCCCCTACGGTTCACTACTCGACGCATTCGGCGTACCAACTCCCAACGGCGGAACCCCTCTAATCTAAACATTTGGTCCTTCGAGCCGATCCATAAGCCCACTACTGGGAAAAAGTTATCCTGAAAAATCCCCTTTCGTTTATATTTGGATGCCTGCATTCGGCAGCATCAAAACCAAAACAAAAAATCAAAAATATCATATTTGCAAAATTCGTTGGCATTATTTGTTTGTTGGTTTCTATAAAACAACAAAACAATAAATATGTTGTTCCTTTGGCATTCCCTCTAAACATTGTTGTTGTTGAAGAATTATTTTTCTCCAAAAACTGCAATATTATTTTGTTTGTTTGTCTCCAATAATATTGCTTATTGTTGTTGTTACATTTATTCGCATTTTTTTTCTCCTTGTAACCCCATTAAAACTTCCAGCTTGTTTGTTTTGTCGCAAGCAACAACAATGTTGGACCGTCCCCCTACATCACTGATAGTTTTGTTCTCTAATCCGCACTTGTTGTTTGTGCTTTGTTAGATCAGCGATATAACATAACAAACGAAAGATGAATATTGTTGTTATTATTCTTTCCGTTATGTCCGCATAGGTCGAGTACTCACCTTACATTGGTTATTTATTTGGTAGAAATACTTTTTGGTTATTCCTCTTTCTATCGTGTCCGTTTAGGTTAATTAGCTACACTACTTTGGTCGGTCACTTTGGTTCGGCATAATAGTTTTCATAGGGTGTTGCAAAATGTATTTTTAAATATTTTATTATTTAAAAATATAATTTTTTTGGTTTCTAACGTTTTCAAATTGGTTCACCGTCATATCATCGCATCAAATATATTTAAATAAAATCGTTGTTTTTTTATTATTTCATACTTTTCGATTGTCTTCGTGCTTCTTCTTTTAATATGGCCTTCGTCTCTGATATTTCTCCCGCTTGTGATATCTTTTAAAATTTTACATTGCCCCCAATAGATATTGAAGTTATTGATGGGGAGTTTTATACGTGGCCTTCCTTTCGGGATTTGTTTAGCGCCATCTTTTTAAAAAATACTAGATTATCTGATGTTGAACGTTTGTTCTATTTGCGACATAAAACATCGCGAGAAGCTCGGGAAATAGTTTCGCAATTTCCTCTAACTAATCGTGGTTTCTCTCTAGCTTGGAAAGCACTCCACACAGAATTCGAAAATACTCGGATTTTCTTAAATCGCCAATTATTCCTGTTATTTAATATTCCCATTCTCAATAAAGAAACTATCTCCGGGTTGAAAGAGTTTCGACGCGGCATTAATAGCTGTATATCATCAATGTTGACATACAATGTCCCAACGGATCAATAGGATCGGATTCTTGTTTTCGTTTGTCAACAACGTTTACGGAGAACTACCGAAGCTTTATGGGAAGGAGTTATTAAAACTTTCTTTCGCAAACAATAAACACGCTCGTGTGTTTGGAAAATTGTGTGCTACGGTTTAGTGCAACCTTGGGTTAGCGCTTTTGATGTCTTAACTAATAATTATTTGCCACTTGCTTTGTCGCCTCCTTTAATCATCAAGGAGTACCATACTGTCAATCGGACAGACAACACGCATATCGTTGCGCACAGGCATATTGTTTACCAACCACCTAACCAATAAAGCATTGAATTCTATTAATAAGAAATGTCTTTGTTTTCACTTCTTTTACTTTCCGGCACGGCTCCCTATAAGTACACCCCTCCCCTACTGTTCCCTACTCGACGCATTCGGCGTACCAACTCCCAACGGCGGAACCCCTCTAATCTAAACATTTGGTCCTTCGAGCCGGATCCATCAGCCCACTACTTGGGAACAGTCATCCTGAAAAATCATACAGTCCACAATTTGTTAAAGGTACGTATAGTGCAGTGTTTGTGAGTCCGCGAAAGTAAATTGTCGTGTCAATAACATAACACTCGGGTTTGTTCCAAGGTCGTTTTACATCAACGCATCATCCCTTTCGTTTCTTTCCCGCCTATCGTTGGCTTTTAATTTGGATGCTTCCATTCAGCAGCATCATAACCAAAACTAAGAATCAAAAATATCACATTCGCAAAATTCTTTGGCATTCTTTGTTTGTATGTTTTCTATAAAACAAGAAAACATTAAATATATAGTTATATATATAATATATTTATTCACATTTTTTTCTCGTTGTAACACCATTAAAACCTCTACCTTGTTTGTTTTGTCGCAAGCAACAACAACACTGTTGGACCGTCCCCCTACATCACTGCTAGCTTTGTTCTCTGATCAGCACTTGTTTAGTTTTTGCTCTGTTAGATCAGTGATCTAACATAACAAACGAAAGAAGAATATTTTTGTTATTCTTCTTTCTGTTATGTCCGCATAGGTCGATTATTCACCTTACTTTGGTTGTTTATTTGGTAGGAATACGTTTTGTTTATTCCACTTTTTATCGTGTCAGTTTAGGTGGAGTAGCTACACTACTTTAGTCGGTCACTTTGGTTCGGCATAATAGTTGTCACAGGGTGTTGCAAAATTTACTTTTAAATATAATACTATTGCGCATTTCATAACTGTTGTTTGTTTTTAACATTTTCAAATTGGTTCACCGTCATATCGGCGCATCAAATATATTAAAATAAAATTGTTGTTTTATTTATTTTTTCATATTTTTCGATTTCCTGGTCTTTCAATATGGCCTTCGTCTCTGACATTTCTCCCGCTTGTGATATCGTTCACAATTTGACATTGCCTCTAATATATATTGAAGTTTTGGATGGGGATTTGTCTACTTGTCCTTCCTTTCGGGATTTGTTTAGCGCTATCTTAATAAAAAATACTAGATTGTCTGATGTTGGACGTTTGTTCTATTTGCGACATAAAACATCGAGAGAAGCTCGGGAAATAGTTTCGCAATTTCCACAGAATTCCAAAATACTCGGATTTTCTTATGTCGCCAACTATCCTTGTAATTTAATATTCCCATTCTCAATAAAGAAACTATTTTCGGTTTGAAAGAGATTCGACGCGGCATTAATAGCTGCATGTCACCAATGTTGACATACAATGTCCCATCGGATCAAATGGATCCGATTCTTGTTTTCGTTTGTCAACAATGTTTACCGAGAACTACCCAAGCTTTATGGGAAGGAATTATTAAAAACAAACCGGCCCTTTCATCGTGGAAAAATTTACATTCCTTTTTTCGGAAAGGATAAACACGCTCGTGAGTTTGGAAAATTACAGGGACACGTCCATTGATTTGGATAAATCGTTAAATACAACTAGTTAGCCCGTTTCTAAAATTTCTTTTACTTTCGGTAATTACTTTTGGTAATGACGTCATTGATCTGTATTTATGACTCATCCTTCTTTTTTCCTCTTGCTGTGTTGTGTGATCATATTATGTTCTATCTCTTTCTCTATTATTGTTTTATGCCGTCCGTCTGTTACATATTTTCCTTCGTCTTCCCCAATGTGGTCCATTTGTATGACCTTGAAATCAATACCGGGTGTGTCCGATATTTGTTCTTCCCCCCCCCCCTTTGTTCCGTATATTTCCCGTAAGCTTATGTGTGTTTTCCCCCTTTCCCTATCCACTTGTTTTCTTTTTGTCTTTGCCCAATGCGGTCCATTCGTATGACCTTGATGACCCTGAATCAATATCGCTTGTGTCCCATATTTGTTCTTCCCCCTTTTCCGTATTTCCCTTTCTTCCGTATTTACCGTAGCTTATATATGTCCCCCTCCTTCCCTATCCACTTGTTTTCTTTTTTGTCTTCCCAATGTGGTCCATTGGTATGACCTTGATGACCCTGAATCAACACCGCTTATGTCCCATATTTGTTCTTCCCCCCTTTCTTCATTAGTTTCCGTAAGCTTATGTGTGTTTTCCACTTTTCCTTATCAGAAAGAATTTGTTTCTGTGTATGAGTTCTGTTGTTGTTTGTTTTTTTCCAATATGAATCCACTGTTTGCATTTTGTTATAATTTACAAGATGTAATGTCTGTCCATTGAAGCATATTTTTGGGCACCCTTCGATCTTTAGCTTTTATCAACTACATGCGTGCGTTCCCAGAATTCTATGGTCATCTTAATCGATCTATTTGAGGTTTACATGTTGTTCTTTTGCAATATTTGCCGCATGTAGTGTATAGAGTTTTTTCCTTATATTTGCCTCTTGTATACAAAATATTCCTCAAGATTTCTAAAGCAATATAAAAAAATATAAACAAATCAATCGTTTTTTCATTGGGATGGAATAAATTCAGGGGTGAAAAAAATCAGCTCGCTTGTGTGATTATATAAGGAACAAAATAAATTTATAAAAAATTGCATGTAAATAACATCAATAGAGCATTTAGATTTAATATAAATAAGGGAATAAACTTTTACAGTATTCTCCACCCCGGTTTCTGACACTAAAGGGTGATAATGTAAAGGAATTGGGTTCTGGTGGATATAGCATATCGAAGTTGTCATTAAGCGACTAGGAAAATAATTTATATAGATTACAATTAAAGCAAACTGAATCAAATTTATTTTACCAACCATATTTAACACAATAAAATAAACAAAATATTAAATAATGCTGATGTTTTATTTTCAAAAATTAAGGAAAATTATTTTTTTAACATTACATTTGGTTAATTAAGCTTTTACAATAAAGATGACTCTCCTTAATAATGAAAATGAACGATGGAAAACATTTAAGTGTTGGCCCTTGCCATATCCTCATCCTAAACTAATGACAGCTGTTGGACTATTTTATTCTGGAGAAGGAGATTTAGCCAAATGCTTTTTCTGTCACGTTGAGATTATCAATTGGAAACAAGTTGATTGTTCTGTTACAGAGCATTTACGATGGTCAAACAACTGTCCTTTAATTCCTTTTAATTCAAACACATTTGATGTTATGCTTCCTAAAATAGTGGTATTTTAAACAATGAAACAGAAAATTAGTGTTTTTTAGCCTTCTTTATTGTTACATCATCATAAATAAACACAAATAATCTAAGTAAGTTATTCATACTGTACTTAAACTCAAAGGCTGTATGTAGAGAGCAGTTAGTATAATTATAGCGGCAAGATTTTAGTCGTATTTTATTTTCTAAATTTATGATTTTAGAATTAGCTGTTATATTATGGCGTAATATTCGCGAACTAATGTTAATTATATTACATTATGAAGTTCCTGTATGATGTTGTGGTAGTGTTGATTCTAAATCAGCTATCATGCACCACTTGGAACAATATATATCATTATTTGTAATGTTTATAATTTATAATTATTATTTACAAGCCTGTCCAACGTTCAGCTCATATGGAGTGGATATATATTGCGTTCCTCGTATTGGAGCACATTTATTAATACTGATTTTTAACTATTAACTGACAAACTCTGAAATTTTTTTTAACTGCTCCTTTTTAAATTTCATCTATTTCGTTGCCTCGTGCAATTTGATTCATTTTTGTATTATGGAAAAATGTTGTTGTAACGTTTTTCCTGACAGTTTTATATATTTTCTAGATGAGTTAAAGTAACACAAAACCACAACAAACATAAAAATGAATTTAAAATATAAGATTTTTTCCATACCTATGTAAGTACAATGGCTAGTTATGAGTTAAAGAAATATAGAATTTAAAAAATGACAACTATTAATAGTAATAAGATTTTTTATTTATATATAAAATATATATACTATGTGAAGATTAGTTTACACCATTAATGAATAGTAGGGAAATACAACACTTTAAATCAATTATAAAGATTTGATGCAATGGATGTTTTGTTTCAACATTCCCATCTTTGAATGAAGTAATAGGGGGTATATTTACATTTAGCAGTAAATAGAGTTGGAGATTTTTATATATTTTATCTTCGCATGAAAATATAAAAAATATAACAAATGTTGCGTAGACATTGAATGCAAATGAGACGTACATTAAAGGTAATGCATAGCAAAATTGTATCTAATATGTATTGTTTTCATAGTTTTATTGTAATAAGAACTATATTTTAAGGTTTTACTTCGTATTGCCTTCAATAATAAGGAAACAAATATCAAATCCATTCCATGAGTTGAAGTTAGCATTTCCATGATAGATGGTGTAGTTTGAGTTCAGTGGGTTCTGTTTGGTTGTTATAACGCAAAACTGGGTTCATTTAGGCTCGGGATGGGTATCGTTTAGGTTGGGTATGTTGATTTATGGTACATTTGGTATAGGTTCCTTTGCTTGCATCATAAATTGCACATTTGCGCTTTGCCTTGCATTTGATCAAAAAAGTATCATGTTATTTTTGTGATTATTTATTAAATATATTTCATTAATATTAATAACAATAATAAAAATATAACATGCTAATAGTCATGCTAATACTTTGTGTAATTTACCCTTTTTATACGTAAATTAATTTTGAAATAAAACAGGGATCGAAAATACAACACAACATTACGAAAATTTGATACAATGGATGTTTTATTTTGATATATATTTACAGTTATCAACAAATAGGCTTATTCATATTGGACTTTTGCGGTAATTTTTAATGTAAAAATTATTCTTAGTATCGTTTGCTCTTGCCAATTTTATATTATATATCCCCACAAAACTATGAGCGGAACAATGTGGCGACATTAAATTAATTAAATATTAGTTATATTAATAAATAATCAAATGAATCAATATTTATAAAGTATAGATAAGTCATGGGTCAATAGTATAACAGAGACCATGGAAAACGAACATTTGTTAAAAAACTTGTTCGTTCCCCCAATGAACTGAAGAAAAAATTCCAAAGCATCAAAATGGGAGAGAATGTAAAAACGGCAGAACTGAATAGAACATTTAAACCCATAACAGAAGAACTACAAAAATTATTTTAAATAAATGGTGAAAATATTCCTAAGTATTTAATACACAATATTGAAAATGTAGACGGGTTCAAGGAACATCCACATACTAGTACTCCTAACAAGAGCTATATACATGCAATTAAAGAAAATAAAACAAAACCACATACACCAGAAGAGGACGATTTGAATTTAGATTATACACAATACCAACCTACTAACTATAATGAAACACGAGACGAAACATTCTATTCTAAAAATGATGATGAAGATGTGGAAAACATGAATATTTCATATTTGAAACAAATTAATAAACTAGATACTGTATATGGTCCACATACAGACAGGAGAGTGGAAATTTGAAGATAAACCATTAAAAATGAACAATGAAAAAATTATCATTGAAAACCAACATTGGGCACTTACGCCAAGCTTGTTTGAACTTCTAATTCATCAAAAGCCAAAAAATTATGATTCTTCCGAACTGGAGATTTATAAGAAAATTTTATTGTATTCAAATGCATACAAGGTGGATTATAATACTAATGAACATGTAAAGTCAAACAAAGGCTACAAATATAAGAATATTATAAAGAAATTGATTGGCGGTAGACCTAGTGGGGATGGTCTAATGAAAGTTAATCTTGCAAAACCCGAATATGTATACTGGCATGATCCAAACGTATTAGTTGAAAGACTAAAGTTGTTATTGGAGTTGCATCAATCAGGAAATGAAGATTATACTAATGAGATAGTTTCTATTGCTAAAGAACTACGAGAAACAGGTATAATATATTAATTATGAATCTAATGCGTCTAGTCTTATCATTATATCATGACAATATCAATATCAAATAATAAGAAAAATAAATTCTATAATATTATATGCATGTAACAAAATACAAATATTTATTTTCTAAAGCTTTTAAATTTGTATGGGAAATTGTTTTTATGATTACACATGCTATGTATAAATATATTTTTTAATATGGACTTGTAATCAATAAAATTCGTATCACATTGTTCTCAAAGTATGACTATGTATTTTAAAACTTATATTTATATTATATATAATATAGGCAGGAAACTTTTAAATGCTACAGAAAATAAATTATTTTGTAGTTATTACAATCACTTGTAAATTTTGAAAGCTGAATTATTAAAAATGGAATCATATGTCTAAATGTATAATTATGTCATGCCCTTGTATAATTATATCATATTCTGATACATACTCCTATTCTTTTGCTATGAAATGGTAATATATACAAAGGAAATATGTACATGGAAGAAGTCGATATAATAAATACAAATTCGGAGCAACACAAATGTTGCCAAGACCGCTTAACGTTCCAAAAACGGTTGCGCAAAAACATGTGTATACCAGGAAGCAATTGTAGGTGTGTGTGGATTAATTATCCATCTCTACAACAAAAATCTGCTTTGAAAAGGACTGTTCCTAGAATGAAGACAAATGTCGAACTTTGACAAAATTTGAATTTAATTCGCATATGCAAGTTTCGCATCAGGGCGGAATAAATACAAGTTATCAACGTACGACATTTGTAAAGCCACATAGCCTAATATGCCTGATGAGCCGCTTAACCAACGGCGAAACGCGTCGCATAATGGTGGGTACGTAGGTTCTTCTCCTGGCTTTCCATTTCATTGCAAAAACATAGATCATCAAGCTCGACTCGAAAGAGTATAAATAACCACTTAAAATTACTTTCAAATGATCACTGCCCTTACAAGGCAAAATTCAAATAACAAAAATTCGAATTAAACATTATTTTTACCAAACGATTTATTCTATGTTCAATATGAAGAAGAGTGCTAAGTACATTAGAAAAATAATACAATTAAAAATCAAATGAATACATAAATATATGTTGTTACATATTTCTATAAAAAATTGAACTGATTTTTAAAATTATTATTTAGTGTTCAATCTTAAGTTTTACAGTAAAGATGAATTTCTCAGACTTAAAACCATTCAACTTCCTTGAAGCAAATCTTGAAAATGAAGACGAGCGATTGAAAACGTTTAATTCCTGGCCCTTGAAAACTCCGGAACTCAAAGAGCTGGCTATAATTGGATTTTATTGTACTGGAGAAAGAGATAGGGTAGTATGCTATTTTTTGGAGTTAAAATTTGCTGTTGGAAAGGAAGGGATTCCCCGGTTGTCGAACATGCACGTTTGTCAAGTAGCTGTGATCTGATGAGAAGAAATTTAACCAACAATATAGCAATAAATTCTGGGGAACTAAATAAAGGTCTACCTGAAAATAATGTTGAAAATAATAAAGGAGCACATCATATTACTATTAGAGATCAAAATCACCCCAACGAAATGATAAACTCCACTACGGCACTATTATTAAGAAGGTTAACTATTGATACATTTTTATTGTTTTTTATATTTCTGTTGACTTTCTTTACATGTTTTTATACATATTTGATATATAAATTTATAAATAAAAATCTTATTACTATTACTAGCTGTCAAGTTTTTAAATTCTATACTTCTAAGCATTGTACTTGCATAGATACGGAAAAAGTCTTATAAAATATATACAAAATTCCAAACCTATTTGTTGCTTACTGTAAATATAACATTTATAACTTCTTTCAAAGATGGAAATATTCAAACAAAACATCAATTGTATCAAATTTTCATAACTGATTTAAAGTGTTGTATTTTCGATTCCTACTATTGAGAGCAGTTAGTATAATTATAGCGGCAAGATTTTAGTCGTATTTTATTTTCTAAATTTATGATTTTAGAATTAGCTGTTATATTATGGCGTAATATTCGCGAACTAATGTTAGTTATATTACATTATGAAGTTCCTGTATGATGTTGTGGTAGTGTTGATTCTAAATCAGCTATCATGCACCACTTGGAACAATATATATCATTATTTGTAATGTTTATAATTTATAATTATTATTTACAAGCCTGTCCAACGTTCAGCTCATATGGAGTGGATATATATTGCGTTCCTCGTATTGGAGCACATTTATTAATACTGATTTTTAACTATTAACTGACAAACTCTGAAATTTTTTTTAACTGCTCCTTTTTAAATTTCATCTATTTCGTTGCCTCGTGCAATTTGATTCATTTTTGTATTATGGAAAAATGTTGTTGTAACATTTCTCCAGAGAGTTTTATATATTTATAACACAAAACCATAACAAACATAAAAATGCATTTAAAATATAAGATTTTTTCCATACCTATGTAAGTACAATGGCTAGTTATGAGTTAAAGAAATATAGAATTTAAAAAATGACAACTATTAATAGTAATAAGATTTTTTATTTATATATAAAATATATATACTATGTGAAGATTAGTTTACACCATTAATGAATAGTAGGCAAATACAACACTTTAAATCAATTATAAAGATTTGATGCAATGGATGTTTTGTTTCAACATTCCCATCTTTGAATGAAGTAATAGGGGGTATATTTACAGTTAGCAGCAAATAGAGTTGGAGATTTTTATATATTTTATCTTCGCATGAAAATATAAAAAATATAACAAATGTTGCGTAGACATTGAATGCAAATGAGACGTACATTAAAGGTAATGCATAGCAAAATTGTATCTAATATGTATTGTTTTCATAGTTTTATTGTAATAAGAACTATATTTTAAGGTTTTACTTCGTATTGCCTTCAATAATAAGGAAACAAATATCAAATCCATTCCATGAGTTGAAGTTAGCATTTCCATGATAGATGGTGTAGTTTGAGTTCAGTGGGTTCTGTTTGGTTGTTATAACGCAAAACTGGGTTCATTTAGGCTCGGGATGGGTATCGTTTAGGTTGGGTATGTTGATTTATGGTACATTTGGTATAGGTTCCTTTGCTTGCATCATAAATTGCACATTTGCGCTTTGGCTTGCATTTGATCAAAAAAGTATCATGTTATTTTTGTGATTATTTATTAAATATATTTCATTAATATTAATAACAATAATAAAAATATAACATGCTAATAGTCATGCTAATACTTTGTGTAATTTACCTTTTTTATACGTAAATTAATTTTGAAATAAAACAGGGATCGAAAATACAACACAACATTACGAAAATTTGATACAATGGATGTTTTATTTTGATATATATTTACAGTTATCAACAAATAGGCTTATTCATATTGGACTTTTGCGGTAATTTTTAATGTAAAAATTATTCTTAGTATCGTTTGCTCTTGCCAATTTTATATTATATATCCCCACAAAACTATGAGCGGAACAATGTGGAGACATAAAATTAATTAAATATTAGTTATATTAATAAATAATAATCAAATGAATCAATATTTATAAAGTATAGATAAGTCATGGGCCAATAGTATAACAGAGACCATGGAAAACGAACATTTGTTAAAAAACTTGTTCGTTCCCCCAATGAACTGAAGAAAAAATTCCAAAGCATCAAAATGGGAGAGAATGTAAAAACGGCAGAACTGAATAGAACATTTAAACCCATAACAGAAGAACTACAAAAATTATTTTAAATAAATGGTGAAAATATTCCTAAGTATTTAATACA
Organism: Musca vetustissima; assembly: GCF_032173495.1. Lineage (NCBI taxonomy): Eukaryota > Metazoa > Arthropoda > Insecta > Diptera > Muscidae > Musca > Musca vetustissima. The sequence continues at coordinate 25,959 of NW_026879303.1, forward strand.
CAATATTGAAAATGTAGACGGGTTCAAGGAACATCCACATACTAGTACTCCTAACAAGAGCTATATACATGCAATTAAAGAAAATAAAACAAAACCACATACACCAGAAGAGGACGATTTCAATTTAGATTATACACAATACCAACCTACTAACTATAATGAAACACGAGACGAAACATTCTATTCTAAAAATGATGATGAAGATGTGGAAAACATGAATATTTCATATTTGAAACAAATTAATAAACTAGATACTGTATATGGTCCACATACAGACAGGAGAGTGGAAATTTGAAGATAAACCATTAAAAATGAACAATGAAAAAATTATCATTGAAAACCAACATTGGGCACTTACGCCAAGCTTGTTTGAACTTCTATTTCATCAAAAGCCAAAAAATTATGATTCTTCCGAACTGGAGATTTATAAGAAAATTTTATTGGATTCAAATGCATACAAGGTGGATTATAATACTAATGAACGTGTAAAGTCAAACAAAGGCTACAAATATAAGAATATTATAAAGAAATTGATTGGCGGTAGACCTAGTGGGGATGGTCTAATGAAAGTTAATCTTGCAAAACCCGAATATGTATACTGGCATGATCCAAACGTATTAGTTGAAAGACTAAAGTTGTTATTGGAGTTGCATCAATCAGGAAATGAAGATTATACTAATGAGATAGTTTCTATTACTAAAGAACTACGAGAAACAGGTATAATATATTAATTATGAATCTAATGCGTCTAGTCTTATCATTATATCATGACAATATCAATATCAAATAATAAGAAAAATAAATTCTATAATATTATATGCATGTAACAAAATACAAATATTTATTTTCTAAAGCTTTTAAATTTGTATGGGAAATTGTTTTTATGATTACACATGCATATTTCTATAAAAAATTGAACTGATTTTTAAAATTATTATTTAGTGTTCAATCTTAAGTTTTACAGTAAAGATGAATTTCTCAGACTTAAAACCATTCAACTTCCTTGAAGCAAATCTTGAAAATGAAGACGAGCGATTGAAAACGTTTAATTCCTGGCCCTTGAAAACTCCGGAACTCAAAGAGCTGGCTAAAATTGGATTTTATTGTACTGGAGA
>NW_026879304.1:0-27160 GCF_032173495.1 Musca vetustissima
GTTCAGTTTCGTGGAAATCGGTCCAGATTTAGATATAGCTCCCATATATATTTTCGTCCGATTTAAGGTAAATGGTGCACCAAAGTCCCTATATATCTTTCGATTTTCACGAAATTTGGCATAGCGTACTGAATCAAGCCTAGAACGATGTGTGTAAAAGTTCTTGAAAATCGGTTCAGATTAAGATATAGCTCCCATATATATTTTCATCCGATTTTATGTAATTGGTGCACCAAAGTCCCTATATATCTTTCGATTTGCACGAAATTTGGCATAGCGTACTGAATTGCGTCTATAATAATGTGTGCAAAGTTTCGTGAAAATCGGTTCAGATTAAGATACAGCTCCCATATATATTTTCGTCCGATTTAAGGTAAATGGTGCGCCAAAGTCCCTAAATATCTTTCGATTTGCACGAAATTTGGCATAGCGTACTGAATCAAGCCTAGAACGATGTGTGTAAAAGTTCTTGAAAATCGGTTCAGATTAAGACATAGCTCCCATATATATTTTCATCCGTTTTATGTAATTGGTGCACCAAAGTCCCACATATCTTTCGATTTGCACGAATTTTGGTATACGGTACTGAATTAAGTCTAGAATGATGTTGCTAAGCTTCGTGAATATTTGAATTGCAAACATTTTTCATTTGTTTATTTTTCATGTTTTTTTTTTATTCTTCTTCTTTTGTATTTTCATAATCAAATTTCTTTGAAACCACAACCTTTTTTTGTTTGTTTTTGATTTTAAAAAAGACAAAAATAATAATTAAATATTTAAAGGAATATGATAAAAAAATTATTAAAGAAAAATATAATAATAATTATAATTATCACAATATAATAAAAATATTTATAATAGTTGTTGTAAAAATTACAGTTTAAATCATTTTACGAACTAACATCACTTGCTTGAGGTATTTGCACCCTGACCAGCAGAAATGGGTTTAGTAATTTTCGCCTGAGGACCACGTCGTCCAAAATGTTTCTGTCGCACTGCCTCCTTGATGCGATCCACCTCGTATTGATAGCGTTTACGGTCACGCATGGCACCTTCTTTGGCTTCTTTCAGCGCTGTCTCCAAGGCCTTGACACGCTCCATGGTGGTGCGCAAACGTTTCTCCAATTTGGGCAATTCACAGCGTAGATCGGCATTGTCACGCACCAATTGTTTGTGCACTTTGGTGAGTTGGTCCAGATTATTTTCGAGGAAGGAGATTTTCTGTTTTTGGGCCAATGAGCCACCGTCTTCTTCGCTGTCCTCGTTTAGAACGGTTTTCTTAATGCGGGCCTGTAAGAAAAGGTAAAGAAAAACACCAAGAAAATGAAATCAGTACCGATTTTTTTTAATTTAGGAATCTTCTGCATAGTTTTAGTTTTTTTTTTAACAAAGGACTTTCAAGACGTTTCCAAAATATCTTCTTAAGGCAGAATATCGTCAGGATTTCTATAGAAATAAAAGCTCTTCTAGAAACTAAAGAAATCGGGAGTATTTCTGTAGAAATACGACCATAGCTATTCTAGAGAAAGAAAATATATCTTCTAAAAACAGAAAGCCTTAAATAAATATAGCAGAATAACTATAAGAGGTAATTTTGAGAGAACAGAAATTTATGGGTTCTTATAAAGACAGAAGACCCCCAGGAGGAAGACATTCAAAAACTTTACTAGAGACAGAACACTTTCAAGTGGTTTTTGTTGAAAATAATACCTTTAGGTGGTCTTCTAGAAAGGGAACAATTTTCAGAGACAAAAGGTCTAAAAAGGCCTCAAAAGACAAGTATTATAGAGACAGAATTCCTTCAAGGGGTCTTCTAAAGACGAAAAACCTACAAAAGGTCTTTAGTGAAAAAAAGAAATTCAAGAGAGATTCAACAGAAAGAATAACAGAGACAAAAAATCTTCAAGAACCGTTCTAGAGGCACAGACGACTTTGAAGAAGTCTCCTATAGAAAAAATATAGTTTAGAGTTCTTCATTACAAATAATATCTTCAGGAGGCTTTTAGAGAGAAAAGACCGTCAAGAGCTCCTCTAGAAAAGAAAACCTTCAAAAGACCCCGATTCGACAGAGGTCTTCTAAAGACATAAAAGGTCTTCTAGAGACAAGGGAACTTGAAGAGAGTTTCAATAGGAATAAGACCTTGAAGAGGTCTTCCAGAGACAAAAAAATCTTCTAGAACCATACTAGACGCAGAGGACCTTGAAGATGTCTACTATAGACAATACATTCCAGACATCTTCTAGAAACCTTCAACAGGTCTTTTAGAAAGAGAATACGTTCAAGAGGTCTTCTAGAGACAGTAGACCATCAAGAGATACGAGGTCTTTAAGAATAGCTATATATTTTCAAGATATCTACTAGAACTTCATGAGATCTTCTTGACACGAAAATCCTGCAAAAGGGATTATATAGATAAAGGATCTTTAGATGTTATCTGTAGACATCATACCTTCAAAAATTATTCTTCATTTGATAGGAGAGCCACAAAAGGGCTTCTTGAGACAGAAGACCTTCAAGTGATCTTCTTGAGACAGAACTCTTCTTGTGAGAGAAGACTTTTAAGAAGTCTTCTATAGACCATCAACACTTCTCTTGAGAACTCCTTCAAAGGGTCTTCTATGGAGATAAGACCTTTAAAAGAACCTCCCCTTCAAATGATCTTCACTTCAAAGTAACATCCCTTTAAAAATATATTCATTAAACTAAGGCCTTCTTCTATAAAAAGAATACATATAGAAAGAAGACATTCAGGAGGTCTTTTATAGAGAGATTACCTTCAAAAAGTATCCTACGGGCAATCAAAAGCTATTTTTTCCGAATCTATAGAGCGAAGAAGGCCTTCTTCTGTAAACAGAAGAACTTCAGGATATCTTTTATGGAGAGATTACATTCAAAAAAGCTTTTTTTGCCGATTTCTATAGAGCGAAGAGCTTCTACAGGTCTTCTGCAAATAAAAAATCTTCCGCTCGAACGTCTACTCACCTGTAAATTTTGAACAAACAATTTCCGCAAATTATGCAATGTCTGCAATTTCTTAGCCACTGTATCTTCCAAACCCTTGAGATCATTACGAGCCTGTTCACGCCTCTCGTTGGTGAGTATGATTTCTTGTAATTTATTTGATTTCTCAGCCTCTTCTTGTTTCAATTTCTCGTAATCGGCAGCCATTTGTTGATGGGCGAGGATTAGCTTCTGATGCAAATCCTTCATTTCTGCCATTTCGTGTTGCTTGGCAATGATTTCATCGCGCAATTCGGACACCTCTTTGGTATGCGCTTCACGCAACTCATCTATGCGCTTCACACAACTCATCCAACTCATCTGCAATTCCTCACCCACTGTATCTTCCAAACCCTTGAGTTCTTTACAAGCCTGTTCACGTCTCTCGTTGGTGGGTATGATTTCTTGTATTTTATTTGATTTCTTAGCCTCTTCCTGCTTCAATTTCTCGTAATCGGCAGCCATTTGTTGATGGGCGAGGATTAGCTTCTGATGCAAATCCTTCATTTCTTCCATTTCATGTTGCTTAGCAATGATTTCATGGCGCAATTCGGACACCTGTTTGGTATGCGCTTCACGCAACTCATCCATTTGTGAATCGAACATGGCGCGTAATTCTTCGGCCTTTTGCTTTTCTTCGGCATTGACAGCGGACACATGCTCGGCTGCCTTAAGTTTAGCGCATTCTTCACGCAACGAATCGATTTGTTCCTCTAGTGAACGTTTCTTATTTTCAGCTTCACGCATTGATTGCTGGAGCAAGGATTTCATGTTAGCCTTATGCTGGGAAATAATCATACGATATTCACCCAAATCTCTTTCGTATTCGGAGAGTTTCTTATTGGAATCGATTTTTTGTGTTTCCAAGTTGTACAGGCGGGCCATGGTGAAATCTTCTTCCACCTTGTCGATGTCGCCGGCACTGGGTATGCTGTTCATTTTCATGTCGGTTGTGGAATCGGCTGAGGATAGGGTTTGGCCAACTTCGGCCAGATCGCGCAAAAGGTCGGACAACATTTTTTTGATGTGTTTCTTTTTTTGTGAGGAGTTAAGAGTCAATTCTACCATTTCTAGTATGACTGCTTTCTTCTCTTCCTTGGCCGATTCGTTCTCCTGTTGAGTGCGAGCCATTTCGGACTGCAAGGCTTCGTATTCACGACGGGCATTGGCAATGAGTTTCTCTTGCTCCACGATTTGTTCCTTAAGATTTTTTACATATTGACTTTGTTGGTTGATATCCGCCACTAGGTCCACAGCCACACTGTTTGTCACGTGAATCGGCTGAAATGAGAATGAGATGAAAAGTAGGAATAAGGTTTTTAAGTCGCTAATCGAAAGCACATAGGACGGAGACAACAGTGACCATGTATCTCATAAAGTAATAGGCCTGCCAGTGGTAAGCTAAGGGTCGCTAGATTAAATTGGCTAGAGGAATGAATGTCTAATGATTGGAACATCAGCATCCTGTGTCCCGTGCACAAAAAAGGAGACAAGACGATATGTGGCTACTATAGAGGAATAAGTCTCCTTTCCATCGCATATAAAGTGCTATCCAGCATACTGTGTGAACGACTGAAAGGTGGCGATCAATGACATTATTGGACCATACCAATGCGGCTTCAGGCCTGGCAAATCCACCATTTACCAGATTTTCACTCTGTACACCTAACAGCATATGTTACTCGCCGACGGCATCGACATAATGGGTCGAACATTGCGAGCGGCAACAGCCACCTTTGAACGAATTAAGAAGAAGTATGTCAAAATTGGGACTGGCAGTAAATGGCGAAAAGACTCGGGCCAACTGTGGATCTTGAAAACTACAGCTTCGAGGTAGTGAACGATTTTATATACCTCGGTACCGCCATAAACAAAACTAATAATATCAGCTTTGAAATCCGGAGGAGAATAGTGTTGACCACCAGATGCTGCTATGGTCCCTGCTCAAATGCAGGGCCACCTCTCTTCAGACCAAACTCACACTCTACAAGATGCTGATATTACCAGTGCTGTTATATGGTTCTGAAGCATGGGTACTTGTGCAAGCAGATGAGGCAGCTCTTGGAGTGTTTGAAAATTCTCCTGAAGATCTATGGGCCGATCTTCGACGATGGTGAATATCGCCGTCGAATGAACCATGAGCTATACCATTTATTCTCGGACATCGACATAGTCAGACGGATCGAGCAGCAGCGACTACGTTAGCTAGTGTGCCAAGTGATGATTCACGCAGAACAAACTCTCGGAAAACAGTCTTTCAAATTTGATCAGATGCGCACAAGACCGATGCGAATGGGAATCTTTTTTAAGCTCGACTTGTGGAACAACTGTCATAAGCCAACTAAATAAGTAAGACACGTCATGTTTTCTAGCAGGACTCTAAGTCTGCATGAGACTTGTGGCAAATTTGCTCATATTTGCGTCCTTTGGTGCATCAGTATGACTGCTATAATCGAGGACCCCAACAGAAGCAAAGCAGAGTAGTAGCAGCTGCCAAGATAAACACGAGCAGATTTATCAGGATGGTGTAACGTCCTCAATTCCTTTGGGGCGCAAATTGTCAATATCAAAAACTATGGGGACGCATATCGTATACCTCATGTGGATTAAAACCATTCGATACTTTGCACTTGTTTATCTGTCCAGTCTTACCTAATCCCGAAGCCTTTGTATGTTGCAAGCTTCCTGAAATAAGCAGCTGTGGAGTCACAACCAAGCAACGAATAACAAACAAGTACTCTCTTGTGTTGCAAAACCAACCACCTTAATTTGAAACCCGGACAAAATAACCTGACATATTTCTCATTATAATCCATCCAATCTCCCTACGTGAAATTTGTTGATTTTCGGATCATGATTGGTATAAATTGTCCTTGTTCTTCTCATCTATATCGGCAGGTTTCTATGAATAACATTTCACGGTTATAAAAAATATTATTTAGTCTGAAGGACTGAAACACACCCATCATTTAGAAATTCTTTCAAATACCAATCGATTTTAATATAATTTCTTATCAATTTCATACGTCTTCGAGACCACGACGTTCGACAGTGCAAGGATGAACAAGGTTATCAAGTCGTTTCCACGATAGGTGGGTCTACGATCCGAAACGACCTGAGTCTTTTTTGGCCAACGTCTGTCTCCTCAGCCCATTGTGTAAAAGCAATAGGGCTGGACTGGCAAAACTTGGGTCGCTGACAAGGTGTCCTTGTTGATTATACCCTTATTAGTCTTATAGCTAATGAGGGTATATACAGTTTGATACGGTGAAAATGTGCCTCATCGAAATATTGGTTTTAGACTCCATGTTTTTTTTAGATTAAATCCGTTTCAGAAAATATGGAGTCTATTTACACATGTCAGTCCGTCCGTCCGTTGTCCGTCTGGCTGGCTAATGCGCACGATAACTCTCGAAGGGAATAACCAATTTCATCCAAACTTTGCACATCTTAATATTTCTCCAAACTTAGTTTAAGTTCGAAGATGGGGAGTATCGGTCCACTCCTTTTGTACATCTCCCACAAAATGGTCAAAATTGTGCTAAAAATAAATTTTATAATAACATGCAAACGGACTATCCTATTTTTACGAAACTTTGTACAACCTATTATCTTTATAAAGCTTAGATTAAGTTCGAACATGGGAACCATTGGTCCACTACTTCTGGTACCTCCCCCACAAATGGCCAAAATGTTCAATATTTATGAATCTAATATCAGTCGATTGGAATGACCGATTTGAACCAAACTTTGCACAACCTATTATCATAACCAAGAATATATTAAGTTTGAAGATGAAACCCATTGGCTCACTACATCTGGTACCTCCCTATTATCTTTACCAAGCCAAGTCAAGACCTGATTATGGCCGGCACATGTCACAAGAAAAATCTAATAAATCCAAATTTATGGTTAAGTTATGGGCTTTTTAATATAGAGAAGAGGGCAAAAATTTGTACAGTACTAATTTTTGTAGTACAAATTATTTAAAATTGTTTCGAAATGTACGAATTCTACCATCAGAACCATCTGGAACACCACTACCATAAACTTATTAACTGGCGTCCCTCGTCCAGGCAACTCAGGTGCGAATTTTATGGTATATTTCAATTTATTTCATAAACGAGAATCTAGCCCAAAAGCAACAAAATATGGACTACTCCAAAAGCTTAAAACTAACAATATATTAGCCTAATAATATCATAACGTCTATTAAGTTGGAGGGGTTCAGAACCATTGTACTTCAAAAACATTTTTATTATAATAATAATTATTTGCACATAGGGCCAAGGACTACAGTAATATATTTACTCTCAACCACTAATTTCAATTTACAGGTTTAAATGTCTTATTATTATATCACAATCATCAATATAAACAAGTGAAAAGCGGTAAGTTCGGCCGGGCCGAACTTTGGATACCCTCCACCATAGTTATATTGACAGGTACTATAAATGAAAATATAGGAAACATACCAAAAAGTGGACCTATACCGACATTTCTAAAAACGGATTATGTAAACCATAACAAAAATTTTCGAAATTTTTAAAGGATAATTATACCCTCAGCCTTATGGCTAATGAGGGTGTATACACTTTGACACGATGAAAATGTGCCTCATCGAAATATTGGTTCTAGACCCCATGTCTCTTTGGACCAAATCCGTTTCAGAAAATTTAGATTTCATCCGAACTTTGCCCATCTTATTATTTCTTCCAAGCTTAGTTCAAATTCGAAGATGGGGAATATCGGTCCAATCCTTCTGGAACCTCCAATCAGGGGCTAGGTCTAAATGCGGCTATAGTTCACTACCGAACCTTACGTTCTAATTTTTTATCTCTCTATCCTCCGCAGTTGTAATGATTACAAAAGGGTCTTAGAACCAAACCCAAAACGCGCAACAAATCAGATAACTATTTTAATATAAAAAAGGGGGTTATATGGGGACTACCCCAAAAAGGGGGTGAATATTAATAATTTTTGGTAGGGAGATTTGTTACCATATACGACTACAAAATACCAAATTGCAGCAAATTCGGTTGAAAAACGCGCTCAAGAACCCCAAAATACCGAAAATTTGGGGGTACCCTTATATGGGGGCTATCCGAAAAAATGGACCTATATTCATAATATTTTGTGGAGAGATTTGGAAACTATTAAGAACTCAATGTACCTAATTTCAGCGTATTTGGTAGAAAAACGAGCTCAAGAACCCCAAAATACCGAAAATTGGGGGGTACCCGTATATGGGGGATATCCGAAAAAATTGACCTATATTTATAATTTTTTGTGGAGAGATTTTGTACCTATTAAGAACCCAATGTATTAAATTTCAGCGTATTCGGTTGGTCAAGAACCCCAAAATACCGAAAATTAGGGGTACCCTTATATGGGGGCTATCCGAAAAAAATTACCTATATACATAATTTTTTGTAGAGAGACTTGGTACCTATTAAGAACTCAAAATACTAAATTACAGCCGATTCGGTGGAAAAATACGATCAAAACCCCCAAAATACTGAAAATTAGAATGTACCGTTATATGGGGGCTACCAGAAAAAATGGACCTATATTTATAAATTTCTGTGGAGACATTTAGTACCCAATAAGAACTCAATGTACCAATTTTCAGCGTATTCGGTTGAAAAACGAGCTCAAGAACCCCAAAATACCGAAAATTGGGAGGTACTGTTATATGGGAGCTATACCTAAACGTGGACCGATATATCCCATCTTCGAACTTGACCTGCCTGCAGACAAAAGACAACCCTATGCAAAATTTCAGCACCCTATCTCAATACCTTCAGAAGATAGCGTGATTACAACAGACGGACGGACGGACATGGCTAGATCGTCTTAGAATTTTACCCTGATCAAGAATATATATACTTTATAGGGTCGGAAATGAATATTTCGATGTGTTACAAACGGAATGACAAAATTAATATACCCTCCATACTATGGTGGAGGGTATAACAAATTGGCAATATTGCCCAAATGTGCTTGTTTTGACGTAAATGCAATAAAAAAGGCTATTTCTGTGTGTGTGACCATGAGATGTCAACGTCCGCCGCTAGAAAATATAGCCTTAAAAGTTAGAGGATCTAAATTGACTATATGGTGACATGACTATGCTGCCGAATGTGCCCCACCAAAAGCCGAAGCTACCCCAGGTAGGAGCACATTCGGCGAATTTGACTTTAAGCTAGAAACTTGAAATTTGGCATGTAGGTGGGGTTTGGTGAGTAGGCGTGTGATATGGCGGGGTTTTTGGAACTAAAACTAAATTACTAAATTACGCCGGAACGTTTGAAAGTAGAACTCTGAAATTTGGTATGCAGCTTTGCCAATAATAATTCCAAGGACATGTTTGAAAAAAAAAATTGAATTTAGTACTAAGAGGTACTAAGTATTATATTTGAATGAAAATTGATATGTAGCTTAAGCTATTACAAATAGAAAGTTGTGCAAAAATAACTTTTGGAAATTAGTACTAAAATGGTACTGAAAAGTACTAAAACTATATTACACCGGAACGTTTGGAAGTAGAACTCTGAAATTTTGTCAAACTCTGAAATTTGTCAATGATAGGCGAAGGGGAATGTGTGAACAAATTTTGGAAATTAGTACTTGAGGTACTAATAAGAACTTAATATTATATTACAATGGAACAGGTTCGGGTTGATATCTGAAACATGGTATTTAACTTAAGCTATTCCAAATATAACGATGGGCAAAAATATTGGAAATTAGTACTAAAAATTACAATAGAACCGATAGAGATAGAAATCAGGATCTGTGTATATAGCTTTTACTATTACAAATTAGTACTAAAGTGGCAATAAAAAGTACTAAATAAAAATTACAATGGAGCCGTTAGAAATGGAAATCTGAAACGTGGTACGTTGATTTTACTATCACAATATATATTTTTTTAATTAGTACTAAATATTAAATGACAACTGAATCGATATAGATTGAAATCTGAAACATAGTATGTTGCTTAGTTATTTCACATATAAAATTATATGCATACATATTTTTGGAAACAAGTACTAAATTCTGTAGCACAGTGAATGGTAAGAAATAGAAATATAATAAATATTTGTACTAAGATTGGGAATGGCGGGCACGATAACTCAAAAACTAATAATCCAGTCGGTTCCAAATGTTGACACGTTCCTGTGGGAATGTATAGCTCTCGTATGAACTAGGATAAAGCCAATCGGTAAAGATCTTCGTTATTTTTTTTAACTTAGTTTGTGGAATTAAGGAATTTTTAGTTTCTCAGATTTGTTTTTCAATTAACCGGAGTTTTCAATTAAACGGAGTTTTCAATTAAACGGAAAAATTGTTATCGTAGTAAAAAATAGTAGATTCTTGAAGTACGGGACAGACCATATTTTGATTTTCTTCATGCATTGTGTGTGTCACACATACATAAATAAACTTAAAAAAAATAACACATAGTATGATAAATCCTGTACGGCATGATGTATAGCAACCCTGTCGTACATTCAACTAAATGAAAACTAACTTTTTTCAATTAGTAGTGGTTGATAAATCGACTTTTTTACATGGAATGAACTAACTATTTCAACATTGTGATGTCCTACGAAGTAGTCAATTGTCCGAATTTGCATTACTTTCAGTTAACTTTATAGTCAGTTATCCATCAGTGAACTTATAGCTAACCTTTTGGAGTTAGCTATATATTTACTTGTTTAAATATGCTTTCAGTTAATTTATTTTAAAATAACTATTTGTAAGTCAAATTGTAGTCAGGGAAAAGTTAGTTTTTTGCACGTTAGGCTAAAAAACACTATTTGTATCTTGCTGAAATGAAACGAGGTTTAAAAATTTGCATTATTATAAAACAAAAATTTATTAATATAAAAAAACGTAACAAGGATCACATCATTTATCACAAAGATTTTTATAAATATTTTGAACATTTGTGGTTTTATAATAAAAAGAAAATTAATATTAGTTTTTGGATTTAAAAATCTTAGGAATACCAAAAAATTAGTTTGCACATTTGATGCTTTACACCCATCACCACTCTGTAGTAAAGGGTTGTATTTGAAATAAAAAATGGTTAAAAATATTAAATTAATTATTAGTTTTAGCTAATTTGTTTTGAATGCACTTAGAATGAATATGACGCTTCTTGATTATTTTTAAGGCGTTGCGTAGATCAGCATCTACATTCACAGAGCCAAGGGATCAGCAGGCATCTGATTAAATGATAAATATATATGAAAATGTGTACATGATTGTAGATTTAAATCATATATATTTTTTCAAATGAGGATTTACCTGTTAGAAAACCATAAAAATAAGGAAAGTCTTTCAGACGCTTTTCCATGAATCCCCTCTAAATTGACGTCCATACACAAATTATTTGCCATTATCACTGTGAGAGTTTTTGGAGTAAAAATAAATTATTTAATAGATACATAAACAAAATCAGAAATGTTATTAGGAAACTTACCTGGTCGTTCCGATTATTTGCCGCCTCAAATGTCGTTTACTCGCACTTCTCATGTTTATTTTTTTCTTCTGTATTCAAAACAATTTTGTGTTCAAACAACCACATTACATTTAACCACATTATTTATTACATTTAATTATAAACTCACTGTAAAACTTTAAATAATATCACAACACTTTATTAACAAACGACTTTCAATCGACAAATTGTTGTTTACAAAATTACACTTCCAAGGCGTAAATTAAAATTGACGCCGTTTAAATTGAACGGCGTTGGTGGCCGATATTTACATATTGGTGGCCGATATTTACATATATTATTCATTTACATTTTTTTGCATTGCGTAGTAGTGGCTAACTTTAATTGTTTTTTTTTTTTTGTAGTTAGCTACTCATTTGACGACAGGGAAGGTGTATTAAATAAGGTGTATGCATCAGATACAACAACAAATATTTTACAAAAACAACATTGTTGTTATAGAAATTAAATTGTCATGCTGACAAGAATTAACAAAAACAAATATTTAATTATTTTTGTCAAGAACTATTCATTGAGGAATAATTAGTGAATTTGCATATTCTTGGGTTATTGCCGGTTTTAGGTCAGTGAAAAATAAAGTTTAAGACCTGATCGCGATTAATATTAAATTTCCCACATGCAACCCATGGCTCCTTGTGACGTTGTTTATATTGTGAATTACAATCTATTTTTCTATGGAGCCTTTCAATTTTCTTGCCTTCTGAAAGAAAATTGAAAGTCATAAATCCCCGGCCAAAGACTAAATCATGGAAATTGTGTTGACCGTATAAAATCTTTCCATAGGCGTATTTAACCTTCGCCGAGAATTGTGACAAACACCAAGGGGCCGATTCCAATATAGGCTAACATAATATCCTCGATTTTATGAGTACCAGGAATTGATGGACAGATTTCCACACATAATATAAAATATGTGGACCATTCGGCGAACGGGGTTATAACTGAGTTAAGCCTAGGTTTCCTTTCCGTCCGCCTCATTAATGTAGTTTTCTTGAATTTTTATTATTAAAAAAGTCTCAATTTAAAGACCAATTTTGAAATCGAAATGTAATATTGAAAATGATTTGGAGAATTTGCTTTACAAACAATAAAGAAAAAAGTTTAAAACCATATGATTGTCACTTACTCATTATTAAATACACCTTGATGTATAGTGTATGAGACCCTTTAAGGGCCCACCCACCATAGGGCATGCATGACAGCGTTTGAAGTAGTATTAGTAATTTTGTGTCACTTTGAGCGGGTGTGTGGGTGTGTGTTGTTGTGTTTGATAATTGTTGTAACTTACCCCTATAGAAAGACAATTTTTCTCAGCACTGTTGGGGAATTTCACAACAATTTTTGAGCCGGATCTTTCTTTGCGATCGTTCAATCTATCCTCTGCTGGCATGTCACGTTCCGCAGACATTTTGTTAGAATTTTCTTGTGGCGGCGGCTGGTGGTGTGATGATGGAAAATGATTTTTTTGTTATTATTGTTGTTCAGATTTCAAGTTCAAATCCCCTTGGTTTAATTATTGCAAATGCAAAACACAATAAAATAGCTGGTAGCTATCTGTATTAGAAGGCAGTAACTTCCACTTTTTTCTTATTTCCAAAAAAATGCTTAGGGTTTTTCTTTTGTATTAACACACTTGCGGAACTAGATTTGGTGCAAAAAAAAAAAAAAAATAAAACGAAAATAATTTAAAAAAAAATCAAAATATTAAAACACAATTTTTTAACTAGCTCTTTGTATTTATTTATTTTTGTTCTTTAAGTATTTTGGCCCGCCTCCCGGAAAACGAGTAAAAAAGCGCCACCACCAAATAAGTAGACTTTGTCTACGTGTCTTTAATGTGTATTAAATTTTGACATTAATTACCTTGATGAACTGTGTTTTTTAATAAAATCTTCTACTGATTGGATTGCATTGAATGATGCAAACTTGACTCTGGTAGCGGTGAATCTTGTGCAAGCAAACAAAATGTGAGTGACGGTGTCTTCCGGCTTACAAACCTAACACTCACCAGAAACGACTACATTCCAGGCTCACAGCCGGATGAGCCGAGCCGCCGATAAAATTCAAAAGCCGCCGCCGCCGATTTTTTCGGCTTCAGTCGTTATAACAAAAAAATGTGCAAAATACTGTTTTTATAATTATTTAATTATTATGTGCGTTAGTTTTTTATGTTAGAACCAAATAAACAAAAATGGCGAACCAAAAAATTATAATTTATTTGCAAAAAAAAAAATAACATTTTAAATGAAACTAATTCAGATTCCGATGACGAACTAGCTGTGTTTACTGAAATTGATAACGGCATAAATGAGTATGAAACAATATTGAGGAGCCTTGAAAAAATATTTAAAAATCCACGCCTTGAAAAAATATTTAAAAATCCACGCCTTGAAAAAATATTTAAAAATCCACGCCTTGAAAAAATATTTAAAAATCCACGCCTTGAAAAAATATTTAAAAATCCACGCCTTGAAAAAATATTTAAAAATCCACGCCTTGAAAAAATATTTAAAAATCCACGCCTTGAAAAAATATTTAAAAATCCACGCCTTGAAAAAATATTTAAAAATCCACGCCTTGAAAAAATATTTAAAAATCCACGCCTTGAAAAAATATTTAAAAATCCACGCCTTGAAAAAATATTTAAAAATCCACGCCTTGAAAAAATATTTAAAAATCCACGCCTTGAAAAAATATTTAAAAATCCACGCCTTGAAAAAATATTTAAAAATCCACGCCTTGAAAAAATATTTAAAAATCCACGCCTTGAAAAAATATTTAAAAATCCACGCCTTGAAAAAATATTTAAAAATCCACGCCTTGAAAAAATATTTAAAAATCCACGCCTTGAAAAAATATTTAAAAATCCACGCCTTGAAAAAATATTTAAAAATCCACGCCTTGAAAAAATATTTAAAAATCCACGCCTTGAAAAAATATTTAAAAATCCACGCCTTGAAAAAATATTTAAAAATCCACGCCTTGAAAAAATATTTAAAAATCCACGCCTTGAAAAAATATTTAAAAATCCACGCCTTGAAAAAATATTTAAAAATCCACGCCTTGAAAAAATATTTAAAAATCCACGCCTTGAAAAAATATTTAAAAATCCACGCCTTGAAAAAATATTTAAAAATCCACGCCTTGAAAAAATATTTAAAAATCCACGCCTTGAAAAAATATTTAAAAATCCACGCCTTGAAAAAATATTTAAAAATCCACGCCTTGAAAAAATATTTAAAAATCCACGCCTTGAAAAAATATTTAAAAATCCACGCCTTGAAAAAATATTTAAAAATCCACGCCTTGAAAAAATATTTAAAAATCCACGCCTTGAAAAAATATTTAAAAATCCACGCCTTGAAAAAATATTTAAAAATCCACGCCTTAAAAAAATATTTAAAAATCCACGCCTTGAAAAAATATTTAAAAATCCACGCCTTGAAAAAATATTTAAAAATCCACGCCTTGAAAAAATATTTAAAAATCCACGCCTTGAAAAAATATTTAAAAATCCACGCCTTGAAAAATATTTAAAAATCCACGCCTTGAAAAAATATTTAAAAATCCACGCCTTGAAAAAATATTTAAAAATCCACGCCTTGAAAAAATATTTAAAAATCCACGCCTTGAAAAAATATTTAAAAATCCACGCCTTGAAAAAATATTTAAAAATCCACGCCTTGAAAAAATATTTAAAAATCCACGCCTTGAAAAAATATTTAAAAATCCACGCCTTGAAAAAATATTTAAAAATCCACGCCTTGAAAAAATATTTAAAAATCCACGCCTTGAAAAAATATTTAAAAATCCACGCCTTGAAAAAATATTTAAAAATCCACGCCTTGAAAAAATATTTAAAAATCCACACCTTGAAAAAATATTTAAAAATCCATGCCTTGAAAAAATATTCTTTAAAAATCCACGCCTTGAAAAAAGATATAAAAATCCACAAATTTCGTATCTAAATTTTGTAGGTTATTGGAAAAAGTCCAAGGTCTTCTGAGACAACACGACGAACTGAAAAAGGAAGAATCAGAGTTTAAGGAACACTGTCGAAAAGATCTGGCTGCCCTGCAAGAATTTAATTATGAAAATTGTTCTGATTGCCCATACCACAATTTTTATATTTCTTTTCATCTCCTTCCAGGAGCCCATGAATGTGAAAAAGGGCCAAACATTGGAAATTCATTTTTGGCGTTGTGTTTCCAAACAAAAAATTTGGTATGAATGGTGTTTGGCCTCACCACATACCACACATGTTCATAACTTGGGTGGCCGTTCCTGTCCCATTTATTGGACGTAAATACGCCATCCCCCCAAAAAAAACTTCCATTTAGAATTTATTTGTTTATAGTTGAAGCTTTATAGTTGTTAAAGGAGATTATATTTCGTATGGCCGATCATTATTTTTTATACAGTATGTTTAACTTGACCATTTATTTTTTATTTTTTCATTGCAATTGATTTCAATTATGGAATACCTCGTTTATTATAACTATACAGATGACCATAGCTTCCATTAAAGATAAAATAGTTTATAGGTGAAAAGGGTCAAGATTTTCTTTTCCTTCTATCCTATAAATTTAGTATTCTTTAAGATACGGTTTGCCCAATTTGTTGACTCTAAATGGTGTATAATTATATTTTTTTTTTTATTTTAAGCAATTTTTGTTATGTTTAAAAATGCATTATTTATTTTAAGGTTCGCTCTATATATTTTGTTAATTAAAAATTTCCATTGCCTTTATGGGGAAAATTAGTTGGATTACAACTCAATTTCATGGCATGTTTAATTATCATTTCTAGAACTAACAATTTATAGTTGACACAATTTTACTCGATATACATAAGTATAGAATTTAAGTTAAATATAAATACATATTTACTTGAAGGTATCAAGTAATGACAATAAATAAATATATATTGTTAATGACACCAAAAATTATAACAATACAAAAAATGAAGTTAAATTTATTAAAAAGAGATTTTTTAATGTAATTCTGTAAAAAGTTAGCCGCAGAAGAATTTAATATTAAAAAAACACACTTTTATTTTGGTCTTTCGAAGAATTCATTTAAATTTAATCGGTTGATTAAGGAGACCCACCCAATCTAGATTTTAAATATTGACATAAAGATCTTTTGTACCAACCGATTTGGGAATAGAAGTCCAGAGATACAAAAGAGAGCCTCTGGATCATTAGGCCTAACACGCAAGATTAGATTGTAAGGAAGCAACTCGAGAATACTGTGTAGTATCTGTCCGATACCTCTTCAACTGCCCAGCCAAGCTAAGTGTGTAGCAGAAAGTGTGTGGAGTTCACGAACGTTTTTTGTTATTGTTGTTGCTGTTTTTAGCATTCGCGAGAATTCGGGAATGTTTGTTTTCATTCGTGAGAGAATGTCAGAAAGAATTTCAACCACCAAACGAAACGAACGAACGTTGTAGTGTGCTCTCACTCGTTTGTTATGTGTGTACGAATATTCTTTGGTGAATGTTCAAAACGAAAAGAAAGTATTTTGAATCATTCGCGAGCGAATTTTTGCGCACCCTGCTATAGACACAATCTTTACCGGCTGCAGTCTCTAAGAATATGTGAGGAAGAAAACCCCCATTTATAATAGAACTCCTTGTAAGCTCACCAAATTCTGCCAAAGAAGTTCGTTCCATGGTACATACAATGGGCTGAAAGATATCTATAACTTTACCTTCAAAATTTCACCTATCTAAATGGTATTCCCCCTGTGGGGGAGATATTAAAAAAATGTTTTTCAAAATAAATAAAATCATAAATTCATTCGACCGGAAAAAAAACTTTTCATTAACACCCACAAAGAGGAATAATAAAATTGGCGCCATAATAAAAATGTAATATCTCCATTTTTTGCAAAGAGTACTTCCGTGTAACTTATCTTGAATATTTATATTTTTATGCTCGGACAGTAGTCTCTGAAACACCCCATTCATAAAAATGTTGGAAAATGTGAATTACCAAATAAAACAATATCGACATCGCAATAAATATTAATTATTCGATCCAATAATTATTAAATCACCCCTGAAAAACTGGACCCATTTTTATATGAATTAAAACAACATTGAGTTTTTTTGTAGTTTTTAAAATTATATATTTTTTTCACTATTATTTTATTATATAGACCTCTTTTTTCTTCATCTTCATATTTTCGGTAATTTTTTTTATTCAATATATTCTTTTTCTCTTTTTAACTTAGAATTAATTTAAAGAATTATTATTTTTTTTAATTTTTGTTATTTCACTTGCGTATTTTTCTTTACTGAATTAGGTGATGGTGTAAAATTAAGCAGTTGTTATATTTGTTTTAGAATATTTCATATGGATGCTGTTGAGTGTAATTTTTTTTTATTTTGAGTTGAATTATTGTGGGAATAAATGATCTATTTAGTTATTTAAGAATTATTTGCGTGTATTTTCTTTTCATTATATATATAATTTTGTTTTTATAAATTGCTGCTTAATTTAGCACGGAATTGTATTTGCACATATTTTAAATAAATAATTCTTTTTCTTTCTTTGTATGGTAGTATTATTGTTTATGCATTTTATTAATTATTGTATTTAGTAAATATTCACAAATAAAGCGAATGCTGCTTGGGTGAGAGTTAAGGTTTCTGATTTTGTTTTCCTTTTAATTTTCCAATTACAAATTTCATTGTTCATTTTGAATACCGTGTGTTTTTTTAATATCAAAACTAAATCTTTTTACCAAAAATTATACACTGAAACACATTTATATTTTTATATATCAAAAAATGCACATGAAAAGCAAATTAGTTTTAAAGCTTACTTAATAAATCTATTATATTTTTTTGTTTATTTAAATTGTTTGTTTCTTTTTTGTTATTATAAAACTTGTAGTTTTTTTTCAAATATGATACATATTTCAGTTATCGAATATGCCTTCGTTTATTTATACATATAGATTCCTCTTTTTTATGGAAAATGTATTTATTTCCATTTTTTTATATATATTTCTTTTTCTCTTGTAAATTTAATTTTTAAATGAATGAATAAAATTCATCTACAATTGTATTTTTGTTATAAGTAGAAATTTATTTTTGTTTCTCTTTTCCCCTCTAAAAATGTTGAAAATGTTCGTATTTTGATTAAGTCCGTGTGAATGGATGAGGAAGGAATACTTTCATAAAAACATGTGGAGTAGTGTTGCAATATTTCAAAAATTTCATCACTTGTTGTATTATGTCGAGTTGGCGAACTCAATTTTTAAGGTAGCCGTTGCTCTTCTCAAACTTTTGATACGATTTTTCTCGAATGTACGATTGCTCAACAACTATCAATCCCCTCGGTTTCAAATTTAAACTCTTTACCCTTAATCAAACTTTAATTAAGCATAGAAAATACTCTTCTTATAAAGTGTACAGCTTTGATGGATAACTGGATGGACATCTCCTCCGCCGTTATTGGTACAAATTTCGATTTTATCCCTTCCCACAGCATTTCATGTAGTTTGAGTCCCAATTCTAACTTATTCCGTCAACAAAGATCCGCTCAGTTTCAAAAGCGATTGAAATAATATTACTTGGTTTTATAAATACACGCATATGTTTTTTTTTTACATCGATTTTTTGTATATTCGTAAAAATGGTCTGGCATGTCACAGAGAGCGTTAATTGTCTACTTTTTATTTTATCTTTAAAACTTCTCCCATACAAACTAAATAATTTTCCAATAAACTCTAAAGATACCTTCTTCAGAATTTTGATTGGAAAATAGATTTTTTTCTCCGATGATTGAGTCATAATGGATTGAATGAGATCCGGGTCAAATTTGTTTGGAAATTCGAAAATATTTATCTAATATCTGAAATGGGAAGAAAACTGATTCAATAAAATTTGATATATATATCGTTAAAGATTTATTTGGGAATCCTCTCATCTACTAAAAAAGATGACTTTAAATCGAATGCTAAAACACAACATTGAGCTCCATAAAATTAGGTGTAAGTAACTGAAAACCTTTTATATATTTTTACAAAACTTTTTTATCTATAATTTTTAATAGTAGCATAATTTTGAGCTTAGCAACTTTCTAATATTTTTAGTACATATATGTGTAGAGTTTTTACATTCCTTCATTAAAGGCACAAGTTGAACAAAAAAGTTTTGTAAAGTTTTTTTTTAATTCTCAAACTTTTATTGTAGGTAGGCTAGGCAAAAACTATTTATATTTTACATTAGATAAAATATAACGTTTTTGATAGATAGATAGATTAAAAATCAAAATGAAATCCAACAAAAATAAATACAGCAAAGTTAATATAAATACACGAATAATTTAAATTATAGAAAACCATTAGGAACACCCAAGCAAATGTACTGACATCATCGACAAGACTTTGTTGTGTTGATGGACGAGTATGATACTCGCCATCTCATGAAGATGATCCTCTGGTGTCATTAGGAAAAACACTCTGTTGCAGTTTTCTAGCAGCATTGTGACATCTACATTTGCAAACCAAACGGCCGCCGCATAGTTTATCGGCCTTTTGTTTTATAACTGTGTTGTTCACTGAGAGTAATGTGAGAATTCATTAATTTAATGTTGATAAATTTTAATAGGAATATTTGCCGACCCCTGGAGAATTTAGCGCAATTGAGATCTGGGTAGTGTAAGCGTTTCAATTCTTATTGGGTACCAATGGTGGTTAATATCTGTCCGACACCTCTTTAACTGCACAATGGACACAATCTTTACAGGCTGCAGTCTTTAAGAATATGTGAGGAGGAAACTCCCATTCATAATAGAATTCCTTGTCAGCTCACCAAATTCTGCCGAAGAAGTACGTTCCAAGAGAAATACAATGGGCTGAAAGATCTCAATAAACTTGACCTATCCAAAATGGATTCTCTTCTAATAAATTAAAGAAGGCATTAAGCCTCTGGGGTAGATATTACAAGAATATTTTTCAAAATAAGAACAAATAAAATTAAAAGTTTGTTCGGCCGGGAAAAAAAACTTTTCATAACATCCACAATGAGGAAAAATAAAATTGGAGCTATAATAAAAATGTCATTCCTCCATAAATTTCTGTAAAGACCAATGGATCCTATTTTGAAAGCTTTTTTGCGAAGAGTACTTCGGAGTAACTTATCTTGAATATTGAAAATTCAAAATACTAAATTATTTGATTGAAAGCGTGTCCAAACTATCCAAAAATATGGGATATCGTTTTATGGGTACTATTTAAAAAATGATTTTTGGTACTGAGATTTGCTACCCAATTGGAACCCAAACATCCAAATTACAGTCAATTAATAATAGGGACAATTAAATTGGCTTTTGACTAATCGATTAATTGACTTCTTGTTTTTGTTTTGTGTCGAAGTCGATTGTTTTTTCATAAATACTTGGTTTACTATCACTAGACCCAAATTACCTAAAAAATATATTTTCCAGAACTTTTTTTGATCGGCTGATAACAATTCATACAAAAAAAATTTTAGTCGATTATACTCGCCATCTCATGAAGATGATCCTCTGGTGTCATTAGGAAAAACACTCTGTTGCAGTTTTCTAGCAGCATTGTGACATCTACATTTGCAAACCAAACGGCCGCCGCATAGTTTATCGGCCTTTTGTTTTATAACTGTGTTGTTCACTGAGAGTAATGTGAGAATTCATTAATTTAATGTTGATAAATTTTAATAGGAATATTTGCCGACCCCTGGAGAATTTAGCGCAATTGAGATCTGGGTAGTGTAAGCGTTTCAATTCTTATTGGGTACCAATGGTGGTTAATATCTGTCCGACACCTCTTTAACTGCACAATGGACACAATCTTTACAGGCTGCAGTCTTTAAGAATATGTGAGGAGGAAACTCCCATTCATAATAGAATTCCTTGTCAGCTCACCAAATTCTGCCGAAGAAGTACGTTCCAAGAGAAATACAATGGGCTGAAAGATCTCAATAAACTTGACCTATCCAAAATGGATTCTCTTCTAATAAATTAAAGAAGGCATTAAGCCTCTGGGGTAGATATTACAAGAATATTTTTCAAAATAAGAACAAATAAAATTAAAAGTTTGTTCGGCCGGGAAAAAAAACTTTTCATAACATCCACAATGAGGAAAAATAAAATTGGAGCTATAATAAAAATGTCATTCCTCCATAAATTTCTGTAAAGACCAATGGATCCTATTTTGAAAGCTTTTTTGCGAAGAGTACTTCGGAGTAACTTATCTTGAATATTGAAAATTCAAAATACTAAATTATTTGATTGAAAGCGTGTCCAAACTATCCAAAAATATGGGATATCGTTTTATGGGTACTATTTAAAAAATGATTTTTGGTACTGAGATTTGCTACCCAATTGGAACCCAAACATCCAAATTACAGTCAATTAATAATAGGGACAATTAAATTGGCTTTTGACTAATCGATTAATTGACTTCTTGTTTTTGTTTTGTGTCGAAGTCGATTGTTTTTTCATAAATACTTGGTTTACTATCACTAGACCCAAATTACCTAAAAAATATATTTTCCAGAACTTTTTTTGATCGGCTGATAACAATTCATACAAAAAAAATTTTAGTCGATTTTGCATTAGTCAGTTAAAGTCGAAGATCGATTTTGAACATGTTCGACAAAATCGAAAGAACGAAAAATCGACATTTCAGTCAAAGGCAAAAATCGAAAGTCTAAAAATCGACTATTGGTTAGAGGCAAAAATCGAAAATTGTGGACCCCTTCTACATATCCCTAATTAATAATGGGACCCAATGCCTCGATCGTATACTCATTCGCACCTCTTTGGCACCCGGTGTTTACAGAATATATGAGAATAGTTAAAGTTGTTTTCTTAAATCTAATAACCGTCATTACTAACATGCATTGTGCATGGTACTAGCTTGGGGAAAAAGAAATCCATTATTTTTTCGGCAGATGGCTGTACTCACAGATTTCTTGTAAAGTATCGATCAAACGATTTCAGATTTATGCTCGTTGGAAGGGTGATATTTCGCAGTAAAAACATTATTTTGTTTTGTTTGGTGCATTCAGGGTATTAAAAATGGAAGTGAACAATGAGAAAATTCGGTATATTTTACAGTTTTTCTTTGACAAAGGCGAAAATGCAAGCCAAGCGGCTATAATTGTGAATGGTGTTTATGGTTCCGATACTGTAACAGTTGATGTTGGGCTACTGGCAACTGCTCGTCGTCGATAAAAGGTATAGCGCCTTAAATGTTTTTGTCTTTTCCTTGTTTTTTATCTGTCGATTTTTTAACAAATCTGACCTAAAATAGCTTAATGTGACCCCAAGAACATTTTTCGTTGTATTATACTGAAATAAAAAATGAACACAAAGAATGGCCATAACTAAAGAATAGAATATGTTTCATCTTGCTCTTTTGTATACCTCTTATTTGCTAAATACTAGGTCAGATTATCTGTATGGGTGTTTTGGAGTGTTAACAATTACCGGCAACACTTTGTTGTAATGCAAAATAATTTTTTTTTTTCATTAGTAAAATTTACACTTTGTCATATTACATCAGAATTAGTATACTGACGCGGGCCTCTTTTGATGTGTTTTTGTCGCCTTACAAAAAAAGTAAATATTAAAAAAGATAACATAAAAGGCAGCACATAAGAAAAAAAATAAATAAATCCGTATATACATACATCAAAGAAACATAAACGCCAAGCATTAAAGCTGATACACAAACCAAGGAACGAAAGCAAATAAAAAAACAGAGCTCTTTGTTTTTGTTTTCAACATTCATTGTCATCAAAATGACTGGACATTGCATTTAAAATGAATTTTGTTTTTTTTTTATTATTATTCAAATTGTTATTGTTGCTATATTATTATTGTTCACTTAATTAAGAATTTCAATTTAAGTTGTTTAGTTTTTCATGTTTTGCTTTAATTACTCACATTATCTTTATAATAAGAATAAGAATATTATTATTAAATAATAATTATTGTTGTCACTTTTATTACTGCATCTCAATCTGTGTGTGAGTTTGGGGGTGGATACTTGAATTGCAAAAATGTATCATTTGTTTATTCTCAATTTATTTTATTTAAAAGTTCCTTGTTTTATTAATAATAAATAATTTAAATAAAGTAGTTCTTTGTTGTTTTGTAAAAAAAGGAAAATGAAAATAAGAACATCATGGTTTTTAGAGGATTTATATAAATTTGAATTTGCTTAGAGCACTTTTTTGCTAATTAAAATAATTGTGGAGTCATCATTTGGAAAAAAGAAAGCACAGCGCGGCAGTGGGGATAGAAAAAAAGGAAAAGTGGGTTTGGGTGGGAGGAAGTTGGTTGCTTTAAGTGGCTTGAATAAATGTATGTTTTGAACGAACAATAAAAATTTATGTAAAATTTACAACGCGTGAAAATTGAACAAAATTGAAATGCTCGTTTGTTTAAACAACAAGGTTAGTCCCAAAATAGGGACTCAACCTTATTTATTATCATTATCATCATGCACGGAATTTGGCAGTTTCTTTTCTCATTCTGCTTGTATCAGATATTTAAAAAAAGTCTGCCGTATTTTTTTTAATTTTTTATAGATTTTTTTTCATGTTTTACAATTGTTTTTTTTTTCTTGTTTTGTATTTTCATAATCAAATTTCTTTGAAACTACTACTCTTTTTTTTTGTTTTTTTTTGATTTTAGAAATTGAAAAAATAATAATTAAATAATTAAGGGAAAATTATAAAAAAAAGAAATTATTAAAGAAAAAATATAATAGTAATTATAATTATCATAATATAATATAATAATATTAATAATAGTTGTTGTAAAAATTACAGTTTAAATCATTTTACGAACTAACAGCACTTGCTTGAGGCATTTGTGTGGGATTAGCGGCGGCACCACCACCACGAATGGCAATTGCACCCTGACCAGCACGAATGGGTTTAGCAATTTGCGCCTGGGGACCACGTCGTCCCAAATGTTTCTGTCGCACAGCCTCCTTGATGCGATCCACCTCGTATTGATAGCGTTTACGGTCACGCATAGCACCTTCTTTGGCTTCTTTCAGCGCTGTCTCCAAGGCCTTGACACGCTCCATGGTGGTGCGCAAACGTTTCTCCAATTTGGGCAATTCACAGCGCAAATCGGCATTGTCACGCACCAATTGTTTGTGCACTTTGGTGAGTTGGTCCAGATTATTTTCGAGGAAGGAGATTTTCTGTTTTTGGGCCAATGAGCCACCGTCTTCTTCGCTGTCCTCGTTTAGAACGGTCTTCTTAATGCGGGCCTGTAAGAAAAGGTAAAGAAAAACACCAAGAAAATGAAATCAGTACCGATTTTTTTCAATTTAGGAATGTTCTGCATGTTTACTATAGATGGAAGGGCTTTTGGAGGTCAGAAGTTCTACGGCATAGACAGGAGCCTTTAATAGGGTTTTAAACAGAGGACTTTCAAAGACGTTTCCAAAATGTCTTCTTTTGTGCAGAAGACCTTTCAGTATTTCTATAGAAATACGACCTTTAATAACTATTCTAGAGAGAGAGAAGACCTATAAGAGAATCCTAAAAGAGGTTTCTAAAAGCAGAAAGCCTTTGAAAATATGGCAGAACAATTATAAGAGGTATTTTTGAGAATAAAATCTTTATGCAGACAGAAGACCCCCAGGAGGTAAGACATTCAAGAACACTATTAGAGACCGAACACTTTAAAGAGGTTTTGGTTAGAAATAATACCTTCAGGAGGTCTTCTGGAAAGGTTAGAATTTTTAAAAATAAATTCAAGAGAGAAATAAGACTTTCAATCAAAACATAGATAAAAAATATATTAAGAACCCTTCTAGAGACACAGAAGAAGAAGAGGTCTTCCATAGAAAACATACCTTCCAGAAGTCTTCTTTTAATAGAAGACTTTAAAGAAGTCTTCTACAGACCATCACTAGTTCTCTTGAGAACCCCCTCAAATGGTCTTCTACAGATATAAGACCGTTAAAAGAACCTCCCCTTCAAAAGGGTCATCTCTTTGAAAATATATTCTTCTATAAACTATAGACTTACAAAATGTTTCTCTAGAGAGAAGACCTTCAGGAGATCTTTTATAGAGAGATTACCTTCAAATTTCTATAGAAGAGCTTCTACAGGTCTTTTGTATATAAAAATTGTATTCGGTTCGGACGTCAACTCACCTGTAAATCTTGAACAAACAATTTCCGCAAATTATGCAATGTCTGCAATTCCTTAGCCACTGTATCTTCCAAACCCTTGAGATCTTTACGAGCCTGTTCACGTCTCTCGTTGGTGAGTATGATTTCTTGTAATTTATTTGATTTCTCAGCCTCTTCTTGTTTCAATTTCTCGTAGTCGGCAGCCATTTGTTGATGGGCAAGGATTAGTTTTTGATGCAAATCCTTCATTTCTTCCATTTCATGTTGCTTGGCAATGATTTCATCGCGCAACTCCGACACCTGTTTGGTATGTGCTTCACGCAACTCATCCATTTGCGAATCGAACATGGCGCGCAATTCTTCGGCCTTTTGCTTCTCTTCGGCATTGACGGCGGACACATGTTCCGCAGCCTTAAGTTTAGCACATTCTTCACGCAACGAATCGATTTGTTCCTCCAGTGAACGTTTCTTATTTTCAGCTTCACGCATTGATTCCTGCAAGGATTTCATGCGAGCCTCATGCTGGGAAATAAGTAGACGATATTCACCCAAATCTCTTTCGTATTCGGAGAGTTTCTTATTGGAATCGATTTGTTGCGTTTCCAAGTTGGTACAGCGTTGAGCTATATTCTTGGCTTCGGTTTTCATTTTGCTAATGTACAGGCGGGCCATAGTGAAATCTTCCTCCACCTTGCCACTATCGCCAGCACTGGGTATGCTGTTCATTTTCATGTCGATTGTGGAATCGGCTGAGGAGAGGGCTTGACCCACTTCGGCCAAATCGCGTAACAAATTGGACAACATTTCATTGATGCGTTTCTTTTGATGTGAGGACATGTCACGCAATTGTTGCAACTCTGTGGTAGTGGTGTTGAGCAAGGCCTGCTTTTGTTGCAACTCTTCATTAAGGCTGTCCATGTCCTTGTTCTTGGTGTCGATTTCTTGAGATTTTTGGTCGTAGTTAACAGCCAATTCTTCCAAGGCTTGTAGGACTTCTTTCACCTCTTCCTTGGCCGATTCGTTCTCCTGTTGAATGCGAGCCATCTCCGACTGCAAGGCTTCGTATTCACGACGAGCATTGGCAATGAGTTCCTCTTGCTCAACGATTTGTTCCTTGAGATTTTCAACATATTGACTTTGTTGATTGATCTCTTCGTCCTTCTCATCCAATTGTTGATACAGACGTTCACGTTCGGCCTCCAGACGGGCACGTTCATCACTACTGATGGAGCCCAACATGAGACCGGCAGCTGGTGTGGCGGGCATGGGTCCGGCGGCATTGGGTGCAGCAACGGCCTCCACTTCCAGATTGGGTGTGCTAGCCTCCATAAGTTCGTCGACATTGATTTGTTCATCGGCATTGACAGTTTCTCCGGCACGCCAGCGAGCCAATTCGAGTTCCAATTTCTCCACCTTGCCCTTGAGACGGGCATTCTTTTCCTTCTCCTTTTCGTAGCGACGTTTCCA